>NC_060119.1:964418724-964724082 GCF_021461395.2 Schistocerca americana
CATCAGAACCTGGTCGTTCAAATGGCTCTGAGCACAATGGGACTTAACATCTGAGGTCATCAGTCCCCTAGAACTTAGAACTACTTAAACCTAACTAACCTAAGGACATCACACACATCCATGCCCGAGGCAGGATTCGAACCTGCGACCGTAGCGGTCGCGCGGTTCCAGACTGAAGCGCCTAGATCCGCTCGGCCACATCGGCCGGCGAACCTGGTCGTATTATACCCACAGCAGTCGCATGAAAAGTTGACCGATTACAATGAGGCGTGTTAAAATAAATTGAAATGCAGTTATGATGCCACTGCGTGGTGTCGGGACGCGCGAAGGGAAATATTTTCTTGTGTGTTCCGGGCTGAGAACTGCTCCTATGGCAAAAATAACAAATGTAAGTAACGTCGACTTGTGGGTGTGACTCTTCAAACGTAGCAGTTATTAGTACGAAGGAATTTGTAATTCAAATAATGCTGTTGTAATGCCATACTCAGTAGAAGAAATGAATCAATTTTATACAAGTTACCAGAAATTTTACGTGGAAATAACATTGCAGATGCACCAGCGGTTCGACTTGGATGTGAAACCTCTCGATTTATTGAAATATGTAGATCCCTAGTAGCACGAGATATGGAGAAACAGCCTGTGAAAGACGTTTTCAGACATTTCAATTTCTTGGTGGAAAAAAAGAAAAAAAAAGTAAATAAATAAAAAACGCAAGAAGCAGACACTGAATGGAGACGTGAAGCTCTCATCGAAGCAAAGAATTTTGTGGTTGAAGGCAAGGGAGAAATTTAAAAGAAATCCCAGCTGAAGCTTCAAACGTTATTAAGTGCGTGAAATAGTCTGTAGTTCTTTGTTATAATTATAGGCCCTGAGTTTAGGGATTTTTAAAATTTCCTAAGTGAAAACGCTGGTTGGGCGGCGCTGGGGGCGATGCGACTATGGTGCCTCCTTAACAAAGCTGCCTGCAGTCCACTACGGAGTGACGTCAACGGTTCTCATCTGCCACCAGCCTGGAACCTGAAGCGACCATCGGCGGATCCACTCCGCTGGAGCCCTGGACTTGTTTGTTTTCCTGACTGTGTCGTCAACGGCGGCCACTACCATCGAGTGATCCAGTGTGCTAATGATCACCTATTCGGGGTTGTGAACCCTGGGGTACCTCGTTGCATGTGGAAAAGCGCTGGGCGACCTTATTTGTTATGCGGAAAGGCTCTGGTCTTGAGCCAAAAAGCAATTGGTGTGGCAGGCCTAAGGCAAGTTGGCTGTTGTAAGTTTATAAACGGCGATACCTACAATCCTGTTGGGTTGCTGTATTTAATGGGAGGTCAGTTAGGGCACAAGTAATAATGTTGTATAATTTTTTTAACTGTGTTCACAAATGAGGATGGTTATTGCCTAAAAGAAAAACAAAAAATGCTTTATCGAGGCTTAATTCCATTCATGTCGCACCAGTATATTCCGTGCATGGATAATGGGGGATTTATAAATTTGTTTTATTATGGTACCTTCTCATAAATTACTGTAGTTGCACTTTGTAACTGCTGAGGAAGTCGTGGAGTAACATCCATATAACTGTTTTAAATTACATGTTCTTTCAAATTGCTTGGATGGGAGTTATCAATATTATTGTTTTCTCTGAATGGGAGTATTTTTGGAATAAAAGTGTAATCTATTTTGAAGAAATGTATCACACTCGCATCAAACTAGCCCTTCCACTTACTTACTTACTTACTGCACCAGGTTATGAGCACGGAAAACTGGTATGGAATGCAATATGAAATACGCCACCACAGTTCTTCCTGAAGTGACAATGATTAAATGGCGCCGAGTCTTAATAATAAAATGTCAAACAATAATAGTGTTTACCGGCACAGAAGAAATTTTTGAGCCAGAAACATGTCGTCGGTACAGACGTATGTTGAATTTGAAGTAAGTACGTTAAATGAAATTGCGAACTTGTTGGAAAATCGAGTGAAAAGTAAGAATGCGTAAATCATTTGACCCTGCGCAAAACTATCACGTAAAAAGGGAAGTGTCCAACATAAATACAATATCAAAAAAGTATCATAGAAACCAAGTGAAGAGAGACAAATATGTTTAAAAAAGGATTTAGGTAATGGGAAAAGATTGTTAAACCAGACCAGTATGCCACTGAAAGGAGGGCAAGATGGAAATACGAAAATAAATTGAAAATTATTAATCATGAATATCTGTCATCTTACATCAGTCATGAATCCTGTTGTTGTTTATGCTTAATTTACGTCCATTAACGTCTGTCTACCAACACCTCAGATCCATAAACTTAACTATTTCGTAGAATGAATTTTTTAATCAGCAGCAGAGTGTTGGCTGATAGGAAACTTTCTGGCAGATCAAAACAATACGCCCGAAGGGGACTCTAAGTCGGGGCAACTCCTCTACCAGCTGCGCTACTCAAGCACGGCTCACTGCCAATCCTCACAGCTTTACTTCAGCCCGTACTTCGTCTTCTAACTACCGGACTCCAAAGAAGTACTTCTGCAACAGAGGGTGTGGATAAGCCATGTCTCCGCGATATTCTTTCTTCCAGGAGTGCTAGTCCTGTAGTTTCGCAGGAGAACTGTGAAGTTTGGAAGGTAGGAGATGAGGTGCTGCCGGATTAAAGCTGTGAAGTCATGTGGTGAGTCTTGCCTGGGTAGCTCATTTGATGAACACTTGCCCATGATAGGCATAGCTCCCGGCACGCACTACAGTTTTAGTCTCCGAGAGAGTTCAATTATTTCTTAAAATATGTAAAAAAGAATTAAAAACAAATTTTATTCTTACAGTGGATATGACGCCACGAGAACAGCTAGCCGCACAAGTGTCGCTCCAACCGTCAGCCGTTAACTAATCAGTGCTTGGTATCACGACTTTGTGTGTTAGATGGTGGTAACACCCAGCTGTTCCTCTGATTACATATGCATATACTATAGTGGCAACATGAAATATACCAAACGAAATTAAGCGTTATAAGAACTGACCTTTATTATATATATATATATATATATATATATATATATATATATATATATAATAAAGTTTTCTATTGTATTGTACGGAAATGGGGACCTAGAAACGACGTAGAGGTTTCGTCCCCGCAATGGTACACAACCCCACAACAGGCTACAGCAGTCCACTCACCCCACCGCCGCCCCATACCCAACCCAGGGTTATTGTGCGGTTCGGCCCCCAGTTGAACCGGCACGCCTTCCCGTCCGGAAAGCAGTGCGTTAGACCGCACGGATAACCGGGCGGGCCATCTGTTAGTAATACTCTCAGCAACCACAGATCTCGAAGTAGAGCCGATGGAATACTATATACAATCAACACATAGCGCATAAGTAACAAAAATACTATCGTGGCGAATAAAACACAACCGTTTATCATTCAAATGAGGACTACAGCGAGACCCATACGCAAAACTTCTCAAAACAAACATTAAACGACAAGTAGTGACAAAATATGTAGACACCAGACTTCCATCGAACGTACACGTATCGTCACACAAAAAGCGGGTAAACATTATACAAAATAGTAAGAATTATTACAACACAATACAGATTTCTGATAGCTCTTACTTATTAGAACATATCGCAGCCCCCTTTTCGGTCATAAGTGGCATCTGCGGCCAACTCTTCGGAACATAGATCCGCCCTTGCCACCAACAGGACTGCTGTACGACGAGGGCAGTGGTTCGTCGCGCTAAGGTTATCGGGTACGTTACGAATCACATCAGTGCAAGCACTGTGGAATACACCCATCAGACATAGCTGTTCAATTCCTAGCTCACCCTACTTAATAAAGATGAGTACACGTGAAATAGTAACAGAATTTACTAGAACACCAATTACAGATAGACGCCAACTCAAACAGTGTCGAATGGACGACTGGCAAAACGAACGGGAGGCATGCGACAAGATCCAAAGCGTCTACCATTTCTTCCACGATGGCAGTGAGTGGTGAAGAATGAAACACGCCAATCCTAGTTGAGATACGATTTTTTTCTTTCAGTAATCAATCTTCTTATTGCTTTGATGTGGCCCGCCGCGAATTCCTCTCATGTGCCAATCTTTTGATCTCAGAGTAGTGTTGGATATCTTTCAATCCCTGTCTTCCTCTACAGTTTTTACCGTCTACAGCTCCCTCCAGTACAATAGAAATTATTCCGTGATATCTGATCCATCTTATTGTCAGTGTTTCCCATATATTCCCTTCCTCAACGATATGGTACACTTCCCTCAAATACGCATGAACCCGTAAGGAGGTTGAATGGACGTGTGAGAATTTAGGATCCCCTGAACGAATTCTTCTGTGCTGCATAGGAATCTAACCCACAGGAACATGAGACACGGCACATTTGATGGCAGAATGCGGAAGCAAGTGGTCTGACCTCAAGACACTTGTGGCAAACTATCACCGCATTAGACAAAGAGTACAAGTATGGCCATACGCTCGCTACATATGAGAACTCGAAATAATGACACCAGTGCTGACAGTGACTCTGATCGCACCACGTAAACATGAAAAGGCGGGAGCACTATCACTGAAACATCACGCACTTACACACCATATGCGTAGAACAGATCATTATTAGCTATTCTTGTGGCGAGGTTATGTTAAACCGACAAAAAGTTGATTTAGAACGTGACTGGTTACTGTAACCACATTGCGAGGGAAAAAGTGTAACTAATACCGAGAATAAGCACAAATACACAATTAACAGCAATTAACTACAACATAGGAACAGCACATAAATTATTTCCCCGAAGGGATTTATGAGAATACTGACCATTGTTGTTGTTGTTGTTGTTGTGTCTTCAGTCCTGAGACTGGTTTGATGCAGCTCTCCATCCTACTCCATGCTGTACAAGCTTCTTCATCTCCCAGTACCTACTGCAGCCTACATCCTTATCAATCTGCTTAGTGTATTCATCTCTTGGTCTCCCTCTTCGATTTTTACCCTCCACGCTGCCCTCCAGTACTAAATTGGTGATCCCACAATGTCTTAGAACATGTCCTACCAACCGATCCCTTCTTCTACTCAAGTTGTGCCACAATCTCCTCTTCTCCCCAATTCTATTCAATACCTCCTCATTAGTTACATGATCTACCCATCTAATCTTCAGCATTCTTCTGTAGAACCACATTTCGAAAGCTTCTATTCTCTTCTTGTCTAAACAATTTATCGTCAACGTTTCACTTCCATACATGGCTACACTCCATACAAATACTTTGAGAAACTACTTCCTGACATTTAAATCTATACTCGATGTTAACAAATTTTTCTTCTTCAGACACGCTTTCCTTGCATTGCTAGTCTACATTTTATATCCTCTCTACTTCGACCATCATCAGTTATTTAGCTCCCCAAATAGCAAAACTCCTTTACTACTTTAAGTGTCTCATTTCCTAATCTAATTCCCTCAGCGTCACCCGACTTAATTCGACTACATTCCATTGTCCTCGTTTTGCTTTTGTTGATGTTCATCTTATACCATCCTTTCAAGACACTGTCCATTCCGTTCAACTGCTCTTCCAAGTCCTTTAATGTCTCTGACAGAATTACAATGTCATCGGCGAACCTCAAAGTTTTTATTTCTTCTCCATGGATTTTAATACCTACTCCGAACTTTTCTTTTGTTTCCTTTACTGCTTGCTCAATATACAGATTGAATAACATCGGGGATAGGCTACAACCCTGTCTCACTCCCTTCCCAACCACTGCTACCTTTTCATGCCCCTCGACTCTTGTAACTGCCATCTGGTTTCTGTACAAATTGTAAATAGCCTTTCGCTCCCTGTATTTTACCCCTGCCACCTTTAGAATTTGAAAGATATTCCAGTCAACATTGTCAAAAGCTTTCTCTAAGTCTACAAATGCTAGAAACGTAGGTTTGTCTTTCCTTAATGTTTCTTCTAAGATAAGTCGTAGGGTTAGTATTGCCTCACGTGTTCCAACATTTCTACGGATTCCATACTGATCTTCCCCGAGGTTGGCTTCTACCAGTTTTTTATTCGTCTGTAAAGAATTCGTGTTAGTATTTTGCAGCTGTGACTTATTAAACTGATAGTTCGGTAATTTTCACATCTGTCAACACCTGCTATGTTTGGAATTGGAATTATTATATTCTTCTTGAAGTCTGAGGGTATTTCACCTGCCTCATACATCTTGCTTACCAGATGGTAGAGTTTTGTCAGGACTGGCTCTCCCAAGGCTGTCAGTAGTTCTAATGGAATGCTGTCTACTCCGGGGGCCTGGCCATAGTTTTCCTATATCAGATTAAGAGGCTGCCAACCAAAGACCTGTCTTCGTCTTTCCTTCCCTGTCGCACTACGTGTTTTGAGCCTACATCCTCCAATTTCTTTACGTAATTTAAAATTTATAGTCTACTTAATTTCGTATGAAATTCTTTACTATTACTTCAATGTGTTAACTGATAAAGGAACAAGCTTCCTGATAGCATATCGACGGCTTGAGGATCGGTTCCGAAAGCAAGCATCGGAAACCCTGCCCCAGGATGCGACATAACGGATCATCACCAGTCTAATATGGTTCAGCATTCAAGTAACGCGATGCGTGACGCAAAAGGAGTGAGGGGCGCGTGTTGCGGGTTTGGCAGACTGGTCGCCGCTTCCGGCCTCTGATGTGTTTTGTCCGTTATCGTGACGTGAGCACACGCGCGTGACCCCTTCCCTCAAACGCGATGCGTGATAGCTCTGCCAACAAACATACAGCAAGTCCTGTAATACTCCACTCTGCTCTAAGCTCTTCTTCCTTCCTCAGTGAACCGTTTTGGCATTTCATTGCGATCAGTGATTGTAGTATTTCCTTACACATAGAACTGTAGTCCTCCAGTTACTGATTTGTGAGACGGGAAATGGAACGTAACTCTGATTTGATATTTCACTTTTGTACCTTTTTTTCTGATCGAAAAAGTCGTAATGATATCACGTAAAATATTTAAATACGCGAGGCTGTTAAACACTAACGCGTGTTGAATGCTGTGCAGTGTTGTTCAAATGTTCAAATGTGTTGAAATCTTATGGGACTTAACTGCTAAGGTCATCAGTCCCTAAGCTTACACACTACTTAACCTAAATTATCCTACGGACAAACACACACACCCATGCCCGAGGGAGGACTCGAACCTCCGCCGGGACCAGCCGCACAGTCCATGACTACAGCGCCGCAGACCGCTCGGCTAAACCCGCGCGGCGCTGTGCAGTGTTCAGCAATATAGTACAGGCTACTGTGATGAGTGAATCTTGAGTGTACATAAAATTTGCTCCCCTAGTATGAAGATATAAAGGCATTAAAAGCCAGACTGATCGTCATCTAACACATCGTAAATTTTCTTTTCCATTCTTCTGTATATAATTCTTATCCGCAACTTGGCTGCTTCAGCTGTTAAGCAGATTGTGCGATAATTCTCGCGTTTTCGGCTCTTGCTATCTTCAGAACTGTGTGAATGATTTTCCAAAAGTCTGATGGTAGCCGCCTGTCTCATATATTCAATATACCAACGTGAGTAGTCGTTTTGTTGCAACTTCCCCTAATGATTTTAGAAATTACGATATAGTATTATCCATCCGTTCTGCCTTATTTGATCTTAAGTCCTCCAAAGCACCTTTAAATTATGATCCTAATACTGGATCCCCTGTTTCTTCCCTGTCGACTCATGTTTCTTCTTCTGTCACGTCATCAGACAAGCTTTCCCCTTGCAATGACATTCATTGTACTCTTTCCACCTACCTGCTCTGTCCTCTGCATTTAACAGAGGAATTCCTATTGCACTCTAAAAATTACCGCCCATGCTCTTAATTTCATCGAAGGTTGTTTTGACTTTCTTATATGATGAGTCAGTCCTTCCGACAATCATTTCCTTTTCAATTTCTTCATATTTTTCATGCAGCCTTTTTGCCTGCACTTCCTATTTATTTCATTCTTAAGTAACTTCTATTTCTGTATTCCCCAATTTCCGTAAATATTTTTTTGTACTTCCATCTTCAGCCGATCAGCTGGAGTACTTCTCTTACCCACAGTTTCTTCGCAGTTACCTTGCTTGTACCTACTGTTTGAGATTTTCATCTCCCTTCATGTAAAGGTGCCAGCACAGGCGGGCCTCCTCCACGCGAGCGATGCCTGCTATCAATCAAGGAATATAGATCTGTTGACGATCTCCGTATAAGATCGAAATTGGTCATCTAAAAATAAAAAATAACAACTTATTTGCGATGACGACTGTACTAAATAAGTTAAACCATTTTATGTTGCTGTTGATATTATCATATAGTCATCTGACCATAAATCCTTGTCTTTTTTCTATTTAACTTCACTGAGACCCACTAAATCTACACTGAGCCTCTGCATTTCCATTTTCAGATTTTATAGCTTCTCTAGCAGCTTCGAATTTCTGACATTCCACGCTCCAACTCACGGAACGTTAGCCTTTCGTTGGTTATTCAGTCCTTGGCAGTCCCCTCGAGATCGGAATGCCGGACTAGTCTAGAATTTTTTGTCAATGAAGAGACCATCATGACACTTTTCAGTTGTTGCTCTTACTACATGTTATTTAAAGGATGTTCGAGCTGTCATGCATAACCATCAAACGAATATCTACCGTTAGTTGTGTATGCATGGTCTATGGCTACTTATCCCGACGTTTTATCGCATGACGCCCATATCTTGTGGAACTGTACACGTTATGTCCATTTTTTTTTATTTCTGAAGGTACTGACAGTCTCCTCCTTTCGTAGTCACTTAGTGAAAGGATGCTTAAAAGGCTTGTGCGCATTTAAGGATTATTCATCCATCTCTCTCTTTCGATATGGACCAAATACCTTTCCCAGCGTCATTTTCGCTTTATAGTTTCAGCATTTATTTCTGTCAATTTCACAGCATATAGCACCATCTTTTGTTTGACCTTCCTAGATATCTTCTTCCATCTAGTTTCACTTCTCTTTGGGTATCTGATATCAACTTTTTACCTTATGTCTATAAAGTTACTGCAAGTAGAGATTTCAATACTTCATGGGTGCACTCACTGTCGCCACCAAAACGTAATACAATCACAATCATTCTAAAATTTCAAACTTCATTCTAATCTAGTTTCATTCTTCTGTCTTCATATGTGCTGCGCTTAATTAAAACTGAAATTTTACTTTCTTCTTTTCTAAACGTCACCCATAATAAGTTACAAGCTCCACATAACTGAGTTGGTATTGTGAAGGACAACTGGTGGAGAACGCAACCGGTCGGTTGATTGCATTCTCCACCAACAATGAAAAACAACCCGTGACTTTAACAAGAGCCAGCACGGATAAAACAATGACATTTTTAATTCTTGTGGTTGTTCTCGGAGTAAATACCTACCTTACCTTTTTTAAAAGTGTTTTGTTTCCGTAAGTCATGCATATATGCGTAATTGGTGTAGAGTCTTTGTATGTGATCTTCATTTTCCTACGTTTTGACAACGTTGTCAGAATGGAGTAAAACATTAATATATGTGTTCCACTTCTTTTGAAAACAATCTGCAGCACTTATATACGGATGTAAGTGCACATCGTCAAACGGAGTGGCTTTTAGAATTGGCAACTTTGTTCTTTGAAAGGTGGAGGGGGGGGGGGAGGAGAGAGAGGGAGGGAGGGGGGGGGGGGGGTAGAGAGAGAGAGAGAGAGAGAGAGAGAGAGAGAGAGAGAGCTGCAAAACATAAGCGCAGTACGAAAACAGGAGACTGGAACAATTTCTCCTCCAATTCGGAACTGTGCTATTTGCGTAGGAAATGAGTACTCACTGCTTCAAATAGATGAGCTACTCAAAGAAAATGAAAAGCATGGCGTTAGACGTATCACTACTCAGTCGTTTCAGCACTTCTATTGTGAGCATAGTGTTGTATCACAAAGATACAATAATACGAGGGTGGGTCAAATAAAAAATATTATTTATTGTGCAGAAGTGCTACAAAGCTGTATCACTTTTCAACATAATCTCCCCGAGGCTCAATGCAAGTCCTCCAGCGCTTACAATCAATTCCTTTATAAAAAAAGTCTTTTGGTAACACACGCAACCACTCATGCACCGCGTGGCGTACCTCTTCATCAGAACGGAACTTCTTTCCTCCCATTATGTCTTTGAGTGGCCCAAACATATGGAAATCACTTGGGGCAAGGCCTGGTGAGTATGGTGGATGAGGAAGACACTCAAAATGCAGGTCTGCAATTGTTGCAACTGTTGTACGGACAGTGTGGGGCCTTGCATTGTCATGCTGCAAAAGGACACCTGCTGACAGCAATCCACGTCGCTTTGATTTGATTGCAGGCAGAAGATAATTTTTTAGGAGATCTGTGTATGATGCACTGGTGACAGTGGTCCCTGTAGGCATGTAATGCTCCAAAATGACCCTTTTTCGTCCCAAAAGAGAGTCAGCATAACCTGCCCTCCTAATGGTTCTGTTCGAAACTTCTTTGGTTTTGGTGATGAGGAATGGCGCCATTCCTTGTTCGTTCTCTTTGTTTCCGGTTGGTGGAAGTGAACCCAGGTTTCATCCCCAGTAACGATTCTTGCAAGGAAGCCATCACCCTCTCGTTCAAAACGCCGAAGAAGTTCTTCACAAGCACCAACACGTCGTTCTCTCATTTCAGAAGTCAGCTGCCGTGGTACTCATCTTGCAGACACTTTGTGAAACTGGAGCACATCATGCACAATGTAGTGTGCTGACCCATGAGTAATCTGTAAACATGCTGCAATGTCATTCAGTGTCACTCGGCGGTTTTCCTTCACTTGGGCTACAACTGCTGCAATGATCTGTGGAGTCACAACTCGTTGTCCCTGATCTGGACGAGGAGCATCTTCCACTGAAGTCACACCATTTGCGAACTTCCTACTCCATTCGTAGACTTGCTGCTGTGACAAACATGCATCACCGTACTGAACCTTCATTCGTCGAAGAATTTCAATAGGTTTCACACCTTCAGTACGCAAAAACCGAATAACAGAACGCTGTTCTTCCCTGGTGCAAGTCGCAAGTGGGACGGCCATCTTTATACTGATACTGCGACAGTATGTGTGCATCTGCACTATTCTGCCACCTAAAGACCATTCTGCACGCTGTTTGTAGTAAGCATACCAACTTACAGGATGTTGTTGTTGTTGCTGTTGTTGTGGTCTTCAGTCCAGAGACTGGTTTGATGCAGCTCTCCATGTTACTCTATCCATTGCAAGCTGCTTCATCTCACAGTACCTACTGCAACCTACATCCTTCTGAATCTGTTTAGTGTATTCATCTCTTGGTCTCCCTCTACGATTTTTTACCCTCCACGCAGCCCTCCAATACTAAATTGGTGATCCCTTGATTCCTCAGAATATGCCCTACCAACCGATCCCTTCTTCCAGTCACGTTGTGCCACAAATTCCTCTTCTCCCCAATTCTATTTAGTACCTCCTCATTAGTTATGTGATCTACGCACCTAATCTTCAGCATTCTTCTGTAGCACCACATTTCGAAAGCTTCTATTCTCTTCTTGCCTAAACTATTTATCGTCAACATTTCACTTCCATACACGGCTACACTCCATACAAATACTTTACAAATACTTTCGGAAACGACTTCCTGACACTTAAATCTATATTCGATGTTAACAAATTTTTATTCTTCAGAAACGCTTTCCTCGCCATTGCCAGTCTACATTTTATATCCTCTCTACTTCGACCGTCTTCAGTTATTTTGCTCCCCAAATAGCAAAACTCATTTACTACTTTAAGCGTCTCATTTCCAAACCTAATTCCCGCAGCATCACCCGATTTAATTCGACTACGATCCATTATCCTCGTTTTGCTTTTGTTGATGTTCATCTTATACCCTCCTTTCAAGACACTGTCCATTCCGTTCAGCTGCTCTTGCAGGTCATTTGCTGTCTCTGACAGAATTACAATGTCATCGGCAAACCTCAAAGTTTTTATTTCCTCTCCATGGATTTTAATTCCTACTCCGAATTTTTCTTTTGTTTCCTTTACTGCTTGCTCAATATACAGATTGAATAACATTGGGGATAGGCTACAACCCTGTCTCACTCCCTTCCAAACCACTGTTTCCCTTTCATGCCCCTCGACTCTTATAACTGCCGTCTGGTTTCTGTACAAATTGTAAATAGCCTTTCGCTACCTGTATTTTACCCCTGCCACCTTTAGAATTTGAAAGAGAGTTTCCAGTCAACTTTGTCAAAAGCTTTCTCTAAGTCTACAAATGCTAGAAACGTATTTTTGTCATTCCTTAATGTTTCTTCTAAGATAAGTCGTAGGGTCAGTATTGCCTCACGTGTTCCAACATTTCTACGGAATCCAAACTGATCTTCCCTGAGGTCAGTTTCTACCAGTTTTTTATTCGTCTGTAAAGAATTCGTGTTAGTATTTTGCAACCGTGACTTATTAAACTGATAGATCGGTAATTTTCACATCTGTCACCACCTGCTTTCCTTGGGATTGGATAACGGCGCGAAATTTCTATTTGTTATTACAAATTTAAGGTTTTTATTTGATTCTACCTCGTATTTGGACCTCTGAAGTCTAGCAGAAACAGACCGCAGTTTCAGCAGCGTTGAATGTCTTGCACGTGTGTTGTGTGTGCTACAAAGTATTATTTTAATGTTTTGGCGAAGGTTCGCAGCCACAGGGAATATTCCTCGTGGTCAATAAAAAGCCATCACTCCACGACAGCAACGGCAGTTGGCCTTAGCTGCGCAATGAAATACCGCCAACAGTTGACGTCGAGTTTCTTTCCCGGCTAACCTAGCATTGTGCATTCAGAGTGGTTAGTCTGTATGGCATATATCCAACAATGTGTGTCCCACTCACAGCGGAAGAGAGTGGAATTTGTTTTATCTGACGCCCGCAGCATCGAGACTGGGGTGTAGCCGAGTGAAGAAAGCGTTCTTGGCAGGTGAGGAATGATTCTCATCACAAATTCATCTGGCGGGAACACGGCAGCCGATATAATCTCAGTAAAATCGTGGACCCAGATATGTTGCCCGTGTGTGTGTGTGTGTGTGTGTGTGTGTGTGTGTGTGTGTGTGTGTGTGCGTGGATGTGTGGATGAGAGGCGGGGGGGGGGGGGGGGGGGCTGTCAGCCGTATGTAGCCACACCCACTACTAACAGCTTAGTTGCTTCTATCTTTTTAATTCTTTAAATGTTTATCTTCGGCTTCAGAACTTTTCTAACAGCTTGTTTTGAAACAACTGTACGCCAAAAGTTGGATCATCAAGCTTCTTTTCTAACGGCCTGTTTTGAACACAGCTGTAGACCGAAAGTCGGGTCATCAAGCCTCATCTCGTAAGGTAACTGTTACATGTCCTGTTCAGGAAATATATGCCCATTTCTAGATCAACATAAGGGAGCTAGTGTAATATGAGCTCCTCTACTGTACATCTACAAGAACGCTGCAGACAAACTTACCACAAGCTGAGAGTTGCTAAGAGGGTGTTTCAGTTAAAATTTTCTATTTTTTGGACAGTACACCATTTTCAGTGGATACACTGGTCAAACCAAATCAAGTCAAATCTGGCATCAGAAATAATGCAAACATGAAAAATTTGCTCATTCAGCAGTGTTTGATTCTGATCAAGATGCAATAATTCTTCTAATCAGAGTTCCAAAAGTTTTCAGTAAAACCCAATATCGGTGGACAGAGGGAGTGGGAAGGAGGCACCGCTCACAGTATTTGCGTGATTCCTCAATGTGAGACCCTGTATTCACAAAAAGGAAAGAACTGTCAGTGGCACGCACGTATTCTAACGGGGAAAAATGATGTTGACCTCATCCCGACTGATGGCTTGGTGAACAGTTCTAGAAGCAAGCAGAGTTAGTGACCTAATGGGTCTACTACAAACCAGTACGATTTAGCATTCAAGTAATTCCATGAATGAATCATTCTGGGTATAGTGGAGGTCTGCACACTTGCGAATACCGATTCCTGCTTAAGCCTTAATTCCACATCCACAAAATTGGAATACTTCGCACAGAAGTTTCGCATTTCACTCTCTCCAGATGTAAACAAGACAGATGCGGACCACGACACATTTTACAACTCTGTAGACAGGAAAAGATACTTTCCTATGTTGTGACCCATCCACAATACCTCACTGACCAAGTCTTCTTACGCTACAATGTTTTATTGACATATCAGGGTGAGAAAATTAACATAGGGCATCCAAAATATATCCGGAATGGATAAATATATCTAGATCAGGTTTTTGCCAAGTTCAAGCGGGCAATACGGCTTATGTCCTGACGTTTGCAAAAAAATTTTGTCGTTTTTAGTGCCGAATTATGGCACCGACTTTGTGTTTTCTCCTGCTGGAAGTGTATACTTTTTCTGCTTCTGAGAGAGCTTCAACGATATGACATGTATGATCCTTGATCGTGTACCATCAAGATATCAGCGCTGCAAACCACTGTCCCGCCGTCAGGAGAAGAAATTTCACAAACATCTGCCCTATTATACCACACGTAAGGCTCTGAGCACTATGGGACTCAAGTTCTGAGGTCATCAGTCCCCTGGAACTTAGAACTACTTACACCTAAATCAGACTAAGAGCAGCCGACCAGTTGCAAAGGATAAAGTAATCTTTACCTAGGTTTCAATAGATATAAATCTATCTTCATCAGAAGACGGCAGTATTATAACAACATGAAGTGATATGTCCTTATCGTTTAGGCAAACATCTGCATAGTTACATTAATCATATAAAATATAGCCCTGAAAACAGGGTTTGTCAGACAAATAAAATAGGTACATAGAAGTTGCAGAGCGCCTAAGCGCTTAGGCGCTCTGCAACTTCTATGTACCTATTTTATTTGTCTGACAAACCCTGTTTTCAGGGCTATATTTTATATGATTAATGTAACTATGCAGATGTTTGCCTAAACGATAAGGACATATCACTTCATGTTGTTATAATACTGCCGTCTTCTGAAGAAGATAGATTTATATCTATTGAAACCTAGGTAAAGATTACTTTATCCTTTGCAACTGGTCGGCTGCTCTTAGTCTGATTTACGTGGAACCGTTGCTGTAGCGCAGCTATGTTTAAAGTACTTACACCTAACTAACCTAAGGACATCACACACATCCATGCCCGAGGCAGGATTCGAACCTGCGACCGAAGCGGTCGCGTGGTTCCAGACTGTAGCGCCTAGAACCTCTGGACACTCCGGCCGGCATACCACATGTAAGCAAACACGTGACTCAGGTATGGTTCTTGCGTTTATTATCACCGCTGTCCATACCAAACTGAAAATACTGAAACGCTGTAAAATGATTCTCGATAAAAAGTTCTGCAGGGTGAACATCAAGAGCTAACGGCAACACAGGCCCCTGTTATAAGGCGTTTCATACCTTCGGGAGTCGTCTAACAGACCTCCTGCTCTAATTGTCACCACCGATAAAAAAGTACAGAAGTGTTAAGGTTGGTGAAAGAGCACACCATTTTTCGCGTTCTTAACGAAATTCCACTGTTGCCCTAATGTTCTCTTACGTGGGGCTGTCATTAAATGTGCTAAATGGTAGGGATCTCCAGCGTGTTGTTACCACACTGATTGCCTTATGTCCAGTGAGATGTCTTCCAATGACTGTGGAAGCAGTATATCTTAGGAACTTGAGACACTACAGTATTTAGAGTCTCATCAGTAAAACAGGAACCAATGGTGCAGCTCTTGAAAAACTCGGACCAAACGTTGATAGATGAAGAGCGTTGTATTTATCCACTTTTAAGTCAGCGTGCATTTTCATCTGACGATAGTGCATAATGCGAAGACGGACTTTTCCATGGTTTGTAAACGATGCTTCTTCGTGATACAAAATTTTGCATAGATACGCCGCATCACTTCGCGCTTTTCGTAGAATAACATTCGGAGAATTGTAATCAGTTTTGGAAGTCAATGCCGTGAAGTTGTAGATGGAGCGAAATGCGAAGAGGATGAAATATGATGGAATGTAGTTTCCGCAGAACACTCTTTTAGTTGATCCCTCTTGTATTTCCGAGATGCCTCTTAGTGACATTTGCGCTGTGTGTTAGTGCCGCTGAAATGTTAATTTCATTCTTTCCTCAGTTGCTTTCCTTTCTCTTTGGCGCATTTTATTCTCCACACTTTCCGTTTCTAGGACTTATCTTTTTATTGTTTATAAAGACAAAGAGTGAATGTCTGCAATAATCTGGATAGTCTCCAGCATACAACCGCACCGCTGCTCTAATAGTTAGTCGACATTCGCCATGAACGATATTCACTTGTACGACTGTTGTGTACATTGTGGATGTCTCAGTAGCTTTTTACGAGCAAGTTCTCTAATTGCCACACCAGCAGTACACAGGCTGAAGGGCTCGAAGGGCATAGGAAAACACAAGAACTATACCTGAGTTAAGCGTCTGCTTACATTTGGTATAATAGGGCAGACATTTGTGGAACCTCTTCTCCTGACTGTGGGACAGTGGTTTGCGGAGCAGTTATCTTGACAGTATTTGATCAATCTCATACAACTTGCGTTGCTGAAGTTCTCTTAGACATTTCTTTCAAATGTCACAGAAAAACGTAAATACAGTTCCATTAGAGAAAAATTAAGTCGATATTGTAATTTGGCGACTATAAACAATAAAAACCACTTGCGAATGTCTGGAAATTCAACATATTGTACATTATACCTTAGCGAAAACACACCTCTATATATTTGTTTATTCTGGATATATACGTGGGGTGGCTTGTCTCAGCTACCTCATGCTCTATTAACATGTTTCGATAACGAGCTTACTAAACAATGGATGTGTAAAATAATACAGGATGTTGAAGCTTAAAATTTAGCTGCAACTTCTGTGCGTATGCTCTGGACATAGGTTTTGTCACTGCTGACATCAGAAGCTGCCGGAAGACCTACTATAACAAATCGCGACGGATTGTCTCTCTAACATTTTTGAAGGAACTGAAACTGCGGTGCAGTCGTGACGTTATTTTTCTCCGTCGCCATTTCTTTAACTCCCATCGATTATCTCTCCTCACACCCGGAGCTCTGAGAAAAGAAGAAACGAAAACTTCGAAACTTCCGCCCCACTGACGGCATTTACCGAACTAGAGAGCTCAGAAGTTTCTCTAGAACTACCAGCAGAGTACAGTGGCGAAATAGCGCAGAGATTCAAAGAGTTGCTCACTTACTGTCTTCAGACTGAGAAACCAAGTAAAATCATCTCATTGAGCTGTAGTTCGCGAATGCATTAAATGTGCCAGACACAATGATTCTTCAAATATAACTGTGGCTTATTGTTAAACAAAAAAAAAAAAAAAAAAAAAAAAGGACTTTCAGAGTTAGTCCATATGAGTATCATCCCGCGAGAGACATGGTCATCGAGAACTAGATTACGCTCCTTTTCCTGAGTGTTTGTTCATTTTGGAAGTAAATTTTCAGTGACAGTAGGCCACCCGAAACATGTAACTATTATTATCCTGATGTCACGTAACCTCCCTGTCACTACAACGGAAGGTTCCTCTAAGGACTTCCATGTGAGTATTCGTGTATTAACTGCTTGTGGACTGTGTTTCTAAGGCGGTGGCGAGAGAACGAACCAAGAACTAGTCCCGATAATTACGTAAAACAAAAGATACATAACAGGATGACATGCGTATTAGAACGATTTACGTTAATAGATAACGGTGATTCGATCCAGACCTGACTATCTCAAAATCTCGCAAACCAGCACATCAAACTGAGCGCCTTTGCAAGCCGGTCTCAACTTGCAAAGATTCCTTTGGATAATTTAGGAGCACATTTTAACACAGACAAATAAAGAACCTGTTGAGTCACTAGTGCTGCACGGCGACCAAAACAATGACGTAGTTAAACTTGGCACGAATAGCAAAACTCCCAGGAGATTTAGGCATGAATGCTTGCATAAAATGCTACTATAAAATTTGTGCTTCTGATCTTAGACTGAGAATGCCCATAATGTCTCTTGCTCGCAGCTTCAGGCTGCACATTTCTAAGCATAGTTGTACTAAGTGTTGATGATTTTCAAAACGTTGCGACTGATTACAGGGAGATGATGTCGTCAATGCTGCTGTTGTGGTCTGCAGTCCCAAATTTGTTTGCTGCAGCTCTCCATGTTAGTCTATCCTTTTCAAGCCTCTTCAACTCTGTTCAGCTAACACCACCTACATCCATGATAATTCCTTGATACCCCAGAATGTGTTCTATCAACCTTTTTTCCTCTGTTCTGTTCAGTACCTCCTCATTTGTTATTCCGTCTGTTCATCTAATCTTAAGCATTTTTCTACAACACCACATTTAAAAGCCTCTGTTCGCATTTTGTCTGAAATGCTTACCGTTCTAGTTTCACTTCCGTAGAGGGCTACACTCCTGACTTCCCAGCACTTAAATTGACATTAGATGTTAACAAATTGCTTTCTCTCTATTGCTAGTTTGCATTTTATATTCTCTCCTCTTTGGCCTTAATCAGTCATTTTCGTGCCCAAATATAAAAACTCATCTCCTGTTTTTAGTTCACCATTAGAAAATGTAAGTCCCTCAGCGAATTCGGCTAATTTCCATTGCCTTGTTTTATTTTTGTTGATGTTCGCCTTATAATCTCTTTGCAATACACTATCAATTCCGTTCAGTTGCTTTTCCAACCCTATGCTGTCTCGAACAGAATTATGCTCGGATATGAAACTTCCTGGCAGATTAAAACTGTGTGCCCGACCGAGACTCGAACTCGGGACCTTTGCCTTTCGCGGGCAAGTGCTCTACCATCTGAGCTACCGAAGCATGACTCACGCCCGGCCCTCACAGCTTTACATCTGCCAGTATCTCGTCTCCTACCTTCCAAACTTTACAGAAGCTCTCCTGCGAAAGCTTCTGTCAAGTTTGGAAGGTAGGAGAAGAGATACTGGCAGAAGTAAAGCTGTGAGGGCCGGGCGCGAGTCATGCTTCGGTAGCTCAAATGTAGAGCACTTGCCCGCGAAAGGCAAAGGTCCCGAGTTCGAGTCTCGGTCGGGCACACAGTTTTAATCTGCCAGGAAGTTTCATATCAGCGAACACTCCGCTGCAGAGTGAAAATCTCATTCTGAGAATTATGCTCGCTTTCCAAATTCCTCCTTGGTTTCATAATCATCTGGTTAACGTGCAGACTGAACTACATCAGAGAGGGGATACAGCCCTGTCTGTCTCGTTTCTGAACTACGGCATCCCTTTTTGCATGTTCTTTGGCCATGTTAATTGCAGTTTGATTTCAAAAAGTCCATCCACCATTGGGAAATGTTTTCTCTAAATCTACAGATACTATAAACGTGGATTTGCCTTTATTCTACCTGTCTTCTGGAATAATGCATTTCTTTGTATTACCTCACGTGTTCCTACATTTCCACGGAACCCGAAGTGATATTCTCCTAGATGGGCTGCTAAAAGGTTTTTCATTCTTCTGTAAATGAATCTTGTCAGGATATTGTAACCAAGACTTATTAAACTGCTACCTCGGTAATATTCATAATTGTCAGCACCTGCCTTCTTTGTAAGTGGAATTACTACAATCTTCCTGAAGTTTGAGAGCGTTTCGCCTGTTTCTCGTATCTTGCACATCAGGTGGAATAATTCTGTCACATTTGGCTCTCCCAGCAATATCAGTAATTCTGAGGGATTGTCGTCTACTCCAGGGGCCATGTAGGTCTTTCATTGTTGTATTAAATTCTTTTCCCAGTATCATATCTCCCATCTTATCTTCACCTACTTCCTTTTCCCTTCTATAAAACTTTTCTCGAGCCTGTCTCCGTTAAATACACCTTCTATATACTGCTCCATCTTTCTTTTCTGTGATTTGTAGTGGTGTAACCTCTAAGCTCGTGATATTCGTATAACAGCTTCTTTCCCCCAAACGTCTCTCTAAATTTTCCTGTAGGCAGCATCAGTGCTGTATTCCTAACAAAAATAGTGGGTCGACTCACCTAAAGAAGATCCCATATGCTGGAGTACCGGTCAGGTTACGACACGTGTAGACTAGCCTTCTTGCCTTGGTTGCCTGTGAGTTTAGATCCATACTTTGATGTAATCCTTGGTGTTCCAGAGATGTAGCGGAGACCCCACAATTTATATAAACATTAAGGATGAGAGATGGCAAACAGGAAGTGCATTCTACAGTGTTGTCATTAACTAAGTTCATCGTTCTGAAGCCTCTTTGACGGGCCGATGTGCTCATAGGTAGTGTATCAACACAAAACGTGATTTCAGGTTTTCAGGAATGTTCCTCTCCACTGTTGCTTCTACAATCTCAAAAACCTTTTTTACACTTGGATAAGAAAGAAGAAAACGGTCAAATATTTTTCTTGGATTCTCTTTCCCTTCTAGCCATGAGCTTACAATGTCATAGGGCAGTTTTTTTACTGTCCAAAACATCGATCTCTTTCATGAAGGATCTCAATTATTCACTGTCATTAAAAATTAGCCTTCGCCTCAGACTGTTGCTAAGGTTCTGACAGAACTGTTTCCTATTAATCTGGGTAACACTCTGCTTGATTTTCCTCTGGGAACCAGTGAAACGTCTTTGAAGCACTCTTCAAAAATAACTTTCTCTGTTTCCTTTATGTAAGCACCTGGCATTTCCTTCACTTGTTTAATGGCTCTTATTGACCTCGTAATTGCCCTACATGGTGAGGGAATATTACCACTGTCCTTTTGGAGACACTGTGAGAGGATATTAATCTTTTCAAGAACATAAGAAAACAGTGTAATGTTGCTCACATACTCATGCTTGATAGCGTTTTCTGCAATCCCTTGAGCTCTTCCATTATAACTGATTTTCGAGTCACATCATCCTACATCTATTGGAATGATCATTAAGAGCCTGGTAGGACTTCCACACCGCTTGCACTACTCTAAAGCTTGAGGCCACCCAACGAATTGAGAATACTTCAGATATCTTCGTAAGTTCTGTACCTAGCTCTTGTGCAACAGCTGATAGTTGATGATGATTCTTTGGAGATTGATGATAAAAAACGCATACAGCTTGTTAAAAAAATGATAATCTGATTCATGCCAGGAATCTCTTCGATTGAGTGAGCAACACATAATTCAAGTCCGCAGCTCGTGGTCTAGTGACTACGTTGCTGCCTCTGGATGACGGAGTCCCTGGTTCGATTGCCGGCTGTGTTGGGGACTTTCTCTAACCGGGGACTGGATGTTTGTGTTGTCCTCAACATTTCATCATCTTCATCATCATTCGTGACAGTGGCTAGATGGGACTGTATAAAAAAACTTGGACTGTGTAAAAATTGGGACTTCGTAGGGCGCTGATGACTTCGGAGTCGAGCGCCCCACAAACCAAACATCATCACCACCACCATACTTCATTTCCATGGCACACAATGTCATTTGAATAGTTTGTTAGACTTGTTCTTAAGTTGGTGTAGAACATCTGAATTCCAACCTAGCATTACACTAGCATCATCACTGGTTGCTGCAATGAAATTGTGATTCAAATAACTTGAAGAAAAACCATGCTCCGAGAGACATTTTAGAAGTTCTGCTTCTATTGTTTCTGCATCTGATCTTTTAAGTTCGATAATATCCAAAAAGAAGGTATTTACGTAACCATCACTTATTTCAGACCTTAAATACACTATTACGATTGATTGTGATGCAACAGATGTAGACTCCTCAATCAGTACAGAGACCTTGGAATTCTTCGATATTATGGATGAACCGAGCTTCTTCCTCATAGCGTCCGCAATGCAGTCTATGATGTTGGCACAACTGAGTTTCCCGCGTCCGGCCATCCTGATTTAGGTTTTCCGTGATTTCCCTAAATCACTCCAGGCAAATGCCGGGATGGTTCCTTTCAAAGGGCACGGCCGACATCCTTCCCCGTCCTTCCCTAATCCGATGAGACCGATGACCTCGCTGTCTGGTCTCCTTCCTCAAACCAACCAACCAACCAACAACTGAGTTTGCTCTGCAGTGTTTTGCCAATGTGGAGACCATTTTTAATTCCCAAATCCACAAGCTTGTGAAAATTTAAATATGGTTTGTTATTTTTTGCTACAAAATATGCTGTGCGAAACACTTTCCTTGTGCTTTCTAAAATGTCTATCTGCTGTTCAGCTGCAAGGTTTTCCAGAACTTTGTTTTGTCTCTCTTTTCGTTATCTGTATTAATTTTTGTTTACTTCCACAAGCTGGATCCACCGAAATACTACTCCATTCTTTAGACATGTACACTTCCTGTGTTTTACTCACTCCAATATTCTGCACATCTTTACAGAATGAGCAACCCAACTTGCCTTCCCTACACACTACACTAACCACTCATATTTCATCTTAAATTCTTTCCTTCTTCTGTCGTTCCAACAAACAGGACAATTAAATATATTTTGGGAAGCCAAATAACTTACTTACAATACTTCACATGATTGGCTTGCCTCTTCAACAATACTTGTTACGGTGCTACTATTCGTATATGAAGCAGATGGGCCATTATCAGCTCCACGTTTCTCCGAACCACACTGGCCATCTTCTGTAGCTGAACCACGGAATTAGATTTACTGAAATAATCTACTATAGTGCGTTTCATACTGAAAAATGACGCCTTTCAATTACTAGCACAGTTTATACACTTTTCAACTAAAAAGGTAATATGCCAGGCTTTACAACGGTAAAGTAATAGTAGATCCGAAGGAGTCAACAGGGCTGTTTACTACAACGCCTGCTCCACTGAAAAGAAATCTGATGACCAGTACCCGTGCCAGTCGTGCAGTGGCTAACGATTAATGCTGTTAATAATCTGACTCTAAACGCAGAAACGGACGACTCCAAGTAATAAGTAAGTCTACTGTAATAATATCATAGCAAAGATTCAGACCAAGAGCCGACATTCGATATTGTGGATGGATCATTGAAGATTGCTATATCATCATAAGAAAGGGAGAAATGTTTTTATTTTACTTATGTCTTATCTTACAGATTAGGTTTCTGATAGGAGTAAGGTTTTGTTGTATCAGTAGCCATCAGACGCTCGCGCAATTTGAAGCAACGTTGGCGCCCGCGCGCCGGCATTTACATCGCACCGAATTGGTTTCCGTGACCGAATGCCCATACATTATTACATCGGGCTAGAGAGTAAAATCAATCAGTGTGAAGGTCACGTGCCATAAGGTGAGCCGATAGATAACCAGGGAATACCTGAGAATGAAGCGCGCAAATAATTAAGTGTTCAATAGGCGGTGTAAATACCGCCCACTCGAGCGCCCGAAGATTAAAGAATACATCAGTGTGCGGAAGAAGAGAATAAGTGTTTTCAGTCATTATTATGATGTCACGCTATGTGAGCATTTAAAGGCGAGTAGCAGGCCGGCGCAGAGCAGCTCAGAACAGCCAAGAATGGGGCTAGGTATTTGTTGACGCTCAGTGTGTGTGTGTGTGTGTGTGTGTGTGTGTGTGTGTGTGTCTGTGTGTGCGTCAATAATAGCATAAAACGACAAATGCCGTCAAAACTGAGCGCGCATTTCATTCGATGTTCCGACTCTGTGAGACATAACTCAGAACTGACGATAATTTAATTTAGAGACCAATGCCGGCGTCCACCCGTGTTCCCACTCCAATGTAGAGAGCCTGTATATATAGGCTCTCTACTCCAATGCAGCCCTGGGCGACATCCATCTTTCCGCTAGTTATCCATGCTTCTGAAGTCTTGCATTTGCCTTCTAGTCATTCCTGCTTAGCCATTTTGCGCTTTTTGTCAATGTCATTTTTAGATTTCTATATTCCCTTTCACTTGCTTCGTTTACCACATTGTTATATTTTCTCCTATTGCCAATTAAAATCAGTATATCCTGCGTTATCCAGGGATTCTACAAGGCCTTGTTATTTTATGCATATGATCTTCCGCTGCCTTCCCTACTTCATCTATCAAAGCTACCTATTCGTCTTCTGCTGTTTTCTTTTCCCCCGTTTCAGTCAGTCGTTGTCTAATACTCCCTCTGAAACTTTCCACAACCTCCGATTCCTTCTATTTATCCAGGTTCCATCTCCTTAATTTCCTATCTTCTTGCTAATTCTTCAGTTTTAATCTACAGTTAACAACCAATAAATTATGAGCAGAGACCGTATCAGTCCATGGAAATGTCTTACAGCTTAAATCTGGATCGGAAATCTGTCTTGTCGTTACATAATCCACATAAAATCTTACAGTGCCTCCTAATCTCTTCCACGTGTAAAACCTTCCTTCATGATTCACAAATCGAGTGACAACGATTAAATTATGTTGTGTGCCAAAATTATATCAGGTGGCTTTCTCTTTCATTCCATTCCCCGGTCTACGTTTTCCAACTACTTTCTCTTTCCTGCTACCGAATTCCGGTCACCAATCACAATTTGGTGCCGGCTAACGGACGTAATCAAATATACTACTGTATTATTTTTGAGTCACATACAAAAATTCGATTTATACCTGGCCACATGTACCAGCGATGTATTAGAATGTTCAATGAAGCAGAAAGCTTAAAAAAATGGTTAAAATGACCCTGGGTAAAACTGGGAAATTTTACGGAAAGTAAAAAGAATACAGCCTATTATTAGATTTTAGTGTCCCTTAACTAACTGAATAATTTCATTTACACCATCATACTTTTTTTGCAATCTCTTCAACATCTGCAACGCTAATTGGCATATTAGCTAGTGTGATGGGTGTCGGCTCCTTGTCAGTCTTGGATACCAAAGTGCGTTCACTACGTAGTTCGCAGCAGCTTAACAGCATTCCTATTTTCGTATTCCTTTTAGGCCTATTTCTAAATCGGTGTTCATTACCCTGTACTTACGTGGCCAGAAATCATGTTCTTCCTGCCACCACGACTAATATCTAACTTCAAACTATCCACTTCAGATTTTAAATTGTCTAACCTATGCATCCAACAAAGGGGTCGAAAATTTCACATACCGAACCGTAGGGTGTCGGTTTTGCTTTTCCTTATGACGAAATTCTCCTGAGTAGTTCCCGCCTGGAGATCCGGATTTTACCAAAGAGGATGCCATCAACATTGAGTCATTAAGCAGAGCTTGATGCATGTGGGAAAAAAATGGCGGCTGTAATTTCCCCTGCTTTCAACTGTTCGAAGCACCAGCAGACCGCTGTCATACAGGCTATGGCCCGTGCAACTACTGAAAGGGCTGTTTCCCCTCACCTGGAATTGGGGTTAACCTTGCATCTCCATACATACACTACTCCGTTGTGATTGCTTCTAACGTACAGTTATCTGTACTGTTGAGACACGCAAACTATCAAACGTCGCCGAGGTCCGTGAACAAAATCTTTTTTCTCCTGATTGACGATGGTCGCGATGTCAAGAGATTCGTCTGAGTGAGATTCACAGTATCCTGATTTGGAACCGGAATTTCTGCTAATTGAAGTAAGACGTGTATGCCGTTAGCCAAAAACCTTATAAGCGAGGTTCTCGGTATATTATCATATTTTACCTGTTTGTATATTGCGTATTCTGATGCATGGATTATGAAAGAAAAATGAGACGATAGAGAGTGCTGATGTCAGGTTCTGTCTTTCCTTCCCCCTTCCTCTCCTAACTGGGGCCACCCTACTCTTGCCTACACCATCGTGGAAACTGCTTGAAAGCCAGACTCGCGCTGGCTGGAACACTGGACCAAAAGCCGTTAATCCTGCGGGTGCGGATTCGATCCGGATCTGGCTCACAATGTCGCTTGGGCCAGCTAGCTGCGTGTAAGACTACACCAGCAGGTGTATGTATATATGAAAAACATGTCAGTTTGGGGTCCGTTAGGAATCGTTGTCCTAAGCCGTAAAATGATTACAATCAGAGATGGACAAAACAAGCAATCGCTTGTCAATCTGCACTTCATTGCGGATCTAGGTAGAATTCAGCTACAGTATAGCTATCATCACTGCGTTTAGTAGTGAGTCATATAGACCCAGAATGCATGAATAAACACATGTTGTTAAAACGACTTCAATTGTAGATAGCTCAATTCACACTCCATGTGAACTGAGCAATGAAAGTTTAAGTCGTTTTAACGACATGCGAATATACATGTTTTTTGGGTTTATATGACTCGCTACTAAACGCACTGATGATGGCTATAACGTAGCTGAAGTCTAGTTAGATGTGCAATAAAATGCAGACTGTTCGCTATGTTCCTCTCTGATTATAGTCCCTTGTGTGTTCAAATCATGATTATCGTACGCTGAGAACGATGAATACGTACACAAAAGTTACACTACTGGCCATAAAAATGGCTACACCACGATGTGCTACAGAAGCGAAATGTAACCGACAGGAAGAAGATTCTGTGATATGCAAATGATTAGCTTTTCAGAGCATTCACACAAGGATGGCGCCGGTGGTGAGACCTACAACGTGCTGACATGAGGAAAGTTTCCAACCGATTTCTCATACACAAACAGCAGTTGACCGGCGTTGCCTGGTGAAACGTTGTTGTCATGCCTCGTGTAAGGAGGAGAAATGCGTACCATCACGTTACCGACTTTGATTGTAGCCTATGGCGATTGCGTTTTATCGTATCGCAACATTGCTGCTCGCGTTGGTCGAGATCCAATGACTGTTAGCAGAATATGGAATCAGTGGGTTCAGGAGGGTAATACGGAACGCCGTGCTGGATCCCAACGGCCTCGTATCACTAGCAGTCGAGATGACAGGCGTCTTATCCGCATGGCTGTAACGGATCGTGCTGCCACGTCTCGATCCCTGGGTCGACAGATGGGGACGTTTGCAAGATAACAACCATCTGCACGAAAAGTTAGACGACGTTTGCAGAAGTATGGACTACCAGCTCGGAGACCAAGTCTGCGGTTACCCTTGACGCTGCATCACAAACAGGAGCGCCTGCGATGGTGTACTCAACGACGAACCTGGGTGCACGAATGGCGAAACGTCATTTTTTCGGAAGAATCCAGGTTCTGTTTACAGCATCATGATGGTCGCATCCGTGTTGGCGACATCGCGATGAACGCACGTTGGAAGCACGTATTCGTCATCGCCATACTGGAATATCACCCGCCGTAATGGTATGGGGTGCCATTGGTTACACGTCTCGGTTACCTCTTGTTCGCACTCACAGCACTTTGGACAGTGGACGTTACATTTCAAATGTGTTACGAGCCGTGGCTCTACCCTTCATTCAATCCCTGCGAAACCCTACATTTCGGCAGGACAATGCACGACCGCTTGTTGCAGGTCCTGTACGGGCCTTTCTGGATACAGAAAATGTTCGACTTCTGCCCTGGCCAGCACATTCTCCATATCTCTCACCAACTGAAAACGTCTGGTCAATGGTGGCCGAGCAACTGGCTCGTCACAACACGCCAGTCACTACTCTTGATGAACTGTGGTATCGTGTTGAAGCTGCATGGGCAGCTGTACCTGCAAACGGTATCCAAGCTCTGTTTGACTCAATGCCCAGGCGTATCAAGGCCGTTATTACGGCCAGAGGTGATTGTTCTGTGTACTGATTTCTCAGGATCTATGCACCCAAATTGCGTGAAAATGTAATCACATGTCAGTTCTAGTATAATATATTTGTCCAATGAATACCCGTTTATCATCTGCATTTCTTCTTGGTGTAGCAATTTTTATGGCCAGTAGTGTATAGTGTACTTTACGTGCTTCTTTTGCCGTTCATCGAATGCTCTCAGTTTTGTATGGACTTGAAAAAGATGTAAAAGGAAAATCCTCCCAAAAATGTGCAGTAGCAGATTACATAGCGGTTTATTTCGTTGGTAGACAAGTATAAGGGACAGTCAAATAAGTATGAGGCAGTTGGAAATAAGCTAAGTAAACTGTTCATTACTTCAAAATTAATCACCATAGCTGTTAATACTTTAATCTTACTGTGGGATGGCCTACATGTTGGCAAGGTTGTTTCCACTACGCCACAGAAGATTCTGTGGGAAGCCCTTACACATCCTCCACAGAGTCCCGATCTCCCCCCATGCGATTTCCATATTTTTGGAGCCCTGAAGAAACACATTCGTGGCCACCAATTTGCTTCGCACGAAGAGATGCACGTCTGGGTACAATAATGGTTCTGCAGGCAACGGCAAATATTTATCCATGAAGGCATTGACTACCTTGTCTCACATTGGGGTAAATGTATTAATAGTTGCGAGATTACTATTGAAATGGTAAACAGTTTACTTACTTTTTTCCATTTGTCTCTTTCTCATTTGATTGGCCGTTATGTGTGTGGCACTGGTGGAAGTTTGTCATTTGTCTTTGAGGCAGAAGGTAGCAACGTTATTTGCGGAATTTAATACATATAATAAATACGTAAGAAAGGGACATTATTTTTCTCACTAAAAGACTTGCCTTAGATACGCCAGAATAGGTGGTTCATCAAAAATAATAATTATACCAACGTACCATTTAAGAGCGGAAAGTCAACGCTCTATCTTCGCAGTTTTAAAGAGAATATGACCAACACCACGGCGGCGCTCCGACCCTCGCGTAAGTTCGCAAAGTGAGCATTCCTGCAAGCAGACAGACACAGTAGACCGGTGGATACGGGTAAAGCCCACAGGAGCGACACTAAGGCAGACAGTGACACCGAGTGTACACGGTGACGAGCTGTGTATTTGTTATTCCTAACAGTGAGGGCGTCGACAAGGAAGCTTTGCTTGTACGACGCGAGCGGACCCCAAACAATAGTCAATCATGGAATTCTGTAAACTCACTACGGATTCCGGAATGCTCTCCTGCTATGGTACACAAATGACATGCAGAAGAAAACAAACATTCTAAGAGAGCTGAGAGAACTCCGAGAATAAAATTAATTCTATCTTTCCAGCACTATCGGAGGTAAACGTTGAAATGGAATGTCCTTTAACGCTTTGTTTCTGCCCTCTGTCTGCAGCTGCTCTCTGTAATGATTCTTAAAATGCTGGCTAGTCGCATAAGCAGAACCACCCAAAACATTTCTATTAGACGCAAAGCGTAAGTTGATGGACCACTTACGTCGTTCTTCAATTTGCTCCACACATTAAATGTAAGTACTTGCAACTTTAGAATGTGATTTCACACCTGTTAATACCAGAAAGTGTAAGTGATTTCCCAATAGTTATTATATTAAATTTATAAATTAGAACGTTATCTGTGTCCAGATCGTTGTTAAATGAGCTTTCATTTTGGGTACGAAATCGTTTGGAAAGGATGTAATGACGTACCTGTAACCTCAATGTGTATAATGCTACTAAAGACTATTAAAATTTCAGGTTAGCAACTTAAAGTGGGTATTTGACCACTAATAAACTACTAGCAACAACATTGTGAACAGAAGCCGCTCCTATAGCGCAGGCTCAAGTAATTCTGATCGTTGGACGTTGGAGATTCTAATACAAATAATGGAGCACACAAGTAAACTGGTTTCGAGGTGGACAAAGTTTATCCAAAATTGTCGGCAATGCCTCGCAAATTTTTCGTGTGGATCAAAGAAGAAATAATTTCAACAACATGAGTCCAGAACTGTTTAGTATTCGAGTCACCAGACTGTCTCTGTTGAAGGACTGTTGATTATCCTTGTCATTTGGTGTATTTTACGAAATATTCTCAACACTTCAGACAAAAATAATTAGTACACTTTTCTGATTATCTGGGTCGCTTATCAGTGACAGTCCTCTGAGGTATGTGCTTCATTCACAACTACACTTCGGCACACTCCAGTGAAGCATAATGCACACTCCACTGGTAACTGGATAGCCAGATGTGTAATAATACCTTCGTCTCCTCTTCAGTCTCATATCGATCGATTGGTTTCCGCTTTGCGAGGTTAATTCAAGCATACATTTAGGCAAATCTGCCTATAATAAAGCCACAACTGAATGCCTTCTAACTTAGAGAATATCTGTGACCTTGTTCATACGAGACTATCCTCTGATTTTTCGTAAACAACCGATCCCTAATGTTATCCATTATTTTCGATAAACCCTCCACACTAAACCAATGGTGGTAATGCTGTAAAAGATTTATTTTTCTCCTTGCACATCCCTTCAACGGTTAGTAATCTGTAGTTCATTCACTCATTTTTGTTAGTTCCGTTTAATGTCATTGTAGCGCAGCAGCTTCCAAAAATGCCTGGAAGCTAAAGGTATCCATAAAGTTTACATGTATTACTGTGTTCAATAAAAGCTACGTAATGCTAATAATGTGAATTGTTGTGACATCCATTACAATCCCAGATGGTTGTATAAGTACATAGATTAAGGAAAATAAATAAAACGTTATAGCAATTACATCTGCCTTAAACTAAGCCTCTATGATTATGTATGCAACATAATTACTAACAAAATTAATTTCCTCTCACATCAAGCAGAACTATCGTCAGAGCGATAGCTTCCACGCTGCAACGTGGTAGGCTCTCTAAATGACATCTGTTTGTCACAGGAAATAATATTGCATTCGACGGCCAAGTAACACTAGGAGAGAAGCAAAGAATTTGACAACATGCACATGTAAACATGTGTTTCTTATGGGTGTCACGTCTGCTATCTATTCCTGATGTCAATCCGGCTGATTCAACAGCTCACGAAGTACTATATTGTTTACGAATCACTTTTATGGCAACGCTGAATCACAAAAAAATTACAACAGAGGTAGCACATAATGCGCAGAAAACTCTTTAAGAGCAACTTACACATCGTTCAAAATATGATGTACGAGAATTTCAAAACAGATTCGAACAGTGACAACATTTGATGAAGCAAACTTACCACTAAGAAACGGCAGTCTCGACCTTCGGCGGTCCGTTGCTGGAGTCCACCGCACAACGCACGAGTCACACAGTTCCACACGCACGCGACTGGGCTGAAGAGCGCGGACACACAATACACTGCTTACTTCCGCCCGGCGCCACGGCTTAACGCCGACTGAAGCCGGACGGCGTTCGCGCGGAGCGCGCTTCCTGCACTGCCATCTCGCGGCGGTTGGTCAAAGCTTTCTCGTGCCGCTAGCCGAAATCCGCACCGGAACCGTGAGTATCCGAGCAACCTCTAAACAAGACATACGTCGTGTCGATTGTTAGATGTCTTGCTAATGCATTTTGTCGATCTAAACTTAAGCTGTCAGCTGAGCAGCGGTTCAAGTTCTGTAGAAAGGTGTTTCTTAAAGTGTGAACACGGAACTTCAGCTGCTTTTCTTAGTCCATAGATCTTTTCCTTCACTGCCTGTAAAAATAAAGAACTTATTAATGTGAAGAGAGCAAATAGAAGGTGTACATGACTGCAAAAACTGATTAGTTGCCAGCGTGAAAAAATAACACTTGACTTCCCCATTACGCCCACATGTCTAGGGAAGATTCGGGAAACTACAGGAAAAATATATTTGTTTTCTGTAAAAAAACTCTTTTTTTTCGTCAGCCACATCATTAATACTAAGCTCAGGCTTAGCACAACGCGTTTCGGTAGCAAGCTGCTATCATCAGGTGTCTGTCTGCTAATAATACGTTACTTTGTCTATGCATATTTGCGAGAAGGGCGATGTCTTTGTTTTTGTTGGGAGTGGCAATGAAGAAGGCATAAACAACAAGAAAAATCGCACTATAGGAAAACTAATGACAACATAGTGTGTAAATGGTTCAAATGGCTCTAAGCACAATGGGACTTAACATCTGAAGTCATCAGTCCCCTAGACTTCGAACTACTTAAACCTAACTAACCCAAGGACATCACACACATCCATGCCCGAGGCACGATTCGAACCTTCGACCGTAGCAAATGTGTAAATAATTAGTAGTAGACCCCTGATACGCTTACAGCGGGAGGTTGAAACACTGATGTTAAAAACGTGACTGAAAAACCAATTTTTTTTTCTCTATAAGATACGTAAGATAGCCTTAGACCTGACCAAGTCTGAAACAACATGCATTCATTTGATTGTTCAAATGGTTCAAATGGCTTTGAGCACTGTGGGACTTAATATCTGAGGTCATCAGTCCCCTAGAACTTAGAAATACTTAAACCTAACTAACCTAAGGGCATCACACACATCCATGCCCGAGGCAGGATTCGAACCTGCGACAGTAGCTGTCGCGCGGTTCCAGACTGAAGCGCCTAGAACCGCTCGGCCACACCGGCCGGCTACATTTGATTCTATTTGTTTATATTCCAGCTCTCTCTGAGAATTGCAAGCAGGGTGGGTCAGAGGCTAAACTTCGGTTACAGTGGCACCCATATCAGGGAATTTTTATGGTACCAAGCTGTCATCTCAGGTTTAACCGACCACATCGAGCGAACACAATCAGCATTGTGGGGCGGTAGGCATGATTGAAATACTCGTATTTTTTCGGCCTCTTCGAGGGATGCTCCCATACCTCAAGAGACGGGTGAGAAAAATTTACAATAGGATTCCAAATACCATAACAGAGACCTATGTCGAAAGTAGTAATAGTTTTATTCATACGTAGGTTTCTTTTACAAGGTTATTAGATACGTCTTAGTATTACAATTTAAGGACAGTAAAAATTAAGTAATTCACATATACAGACATTTACGTACTCGCAGATCTGCCGGCGGCAGTGGAGGAAAGTGATATGGTGGCGGCGGTCTACACCAGTAGATGGGCTGGACCTAGAAACACACTTGTAGTTTTTAGCGTCAGAACGGGTTCTATTGAATGTAAATATTGAACAAAGCAGGCAACGGCAACAAATTTGGACCAAAGGCTAAATCTCCGTATAAATTTTCTTATTAATTCCATTTTTAATTAATTGAAAATCAAAAGCTTAACGAAAGAACTGCCACCGCGATGTCGAACCGGAAGCTGCGAAAAGATAGTTCAAGTACTAATGTCGATATTTAGCTCGATAGGAGATCGGTCTTGCATCAGGTTTAGTCTTAGAAATAATACACCTTCTTAAGATGATGTGGTTATTAAATTTTGTTTTGTGTGCAATTAAATTATTCGTTACTTAAGAGAGAACAGGTGGTTTGGAATTTGATCAAAGCACAAGTGATTTTGTTTAATATACTTACCTATAGTGACGCTGGGCAAAGTCATGAGAATTTTAGGAGTCATTCAAGTGGATGGTACGTTTGAATAAATCGAATAAAAATCAATTAGGATACGTATTTTTTTGTTATTCGAAACGATTGCGCCACAACCCACTAATCAAATGGCCCATTAGAGCCAAGTGTAGCTGTTTTCAGCTGATAAGCGCAGCATCTATGAAGGACAAGAAGGGACAGACGAGGCTATGCGCTTGACATCGAGATGGGACCGACACCGCCTCAGGCCTTTGTATACTTAAGGATTGGACCCAATCAGCGGCTCCCTGTGTGGCGCATCCGCCAGAGCATCATCTCAGCATGCGAATAACGTGGTGGGGTATTTACACTATCTAATAAAAAATGTCAGACATATTATCGGCAATTAAAATGGGGTCCGTCCAACCTCCGCTTTTATGATGGCTTGTGCTCTGCAGGGGACACTTTCAGTGAGGCGTCTGAATGTCTGTGGAGGAACGTCAGCGCATTCTTCCCTAAGAGCCGAAACCTGGAAAGGTAATGATGTTGCACGTTGGTGTCTGGAGAGAAGTCGACGTTCTACTCCATCCCAAAGTCGTTCCATTGGGTCTACGTCAGGACTCTGCGCAGGCCAGTCCATTTCAGGAATGTTATTATCCAGAAACCATTGCCTCAGAGATGCTGCTTACGACAGGGTGCACCGTCATGCTCAAACACTCATCATCCTCGAACTATTCCTCTACTGTAGGCAATACACAATGGTATAAAATTGTCCATATCCTTCTGCGTTTACAATTTCCTTAAGGACAGTAAGAAGGCCTCATCCAATCCACAAAAAAACACTCCCAAATCGGAAAACTATCTCTGTACTTCGCTGTTGGTACTACACGTGACGGCAGGAAACACCTTCCAGGCATTCACCAAACCCAAATGCTTTTGTCTGATTTCCAAAGAGTATAGCATGATTCACCACTAAAAACTACTCGTTTTCAGTCATCCGCCGTCTTGTGGCGTCGATTTTTACACCACCTCAAGCGAGACTTAGCGTAGACTACAGAAATATATGACTTACAAGAAGCTGCTCCAATATTGTACACTTTCCTTTTTTACTTTCTATGAGCAAACATTATCTTAGCTGGACTGCTGGTAGCACTTTGAAACTCACGAGTAATTACTTCGACTGATTTCACACGGTTTTTTAAAATCACTCTCCGCATTGCTGATGGTCTCTGTCTGTCAGAACATGATGTCTGCCTGTCTTGGTTATCTGTGGTTTTTCCTTCGCATTTCCACTTCACTCACATCACCAACGTTCACTTTGGGCAGTTTTAGAAGGGTTTAAATGTCACTGAGGGATTTGGCATTCAAGTGACTTCCGTTGAGTAGTCCACGGTCGATGTCACAGAGGAGCTCTGCTGGCCGACCCGTTTTACGGTTCTGGTTTTTCCATTGACAACACAGTACTTCCCTCCTCCTTTTTCACTGATCTGCCAGAACATAATGATCACCGATCTACTGTCGATATAAACCCACCCAGGGAAAGCAGGGTCACCTGGCGAGGAATGACTGCTAGTCAGACACACGCACGGTACATGCATGCATCGGTGAGTATACTGTCCATGTGTCAAATGAGGAAGGCGCGCGATGTATCTTAGTTTGACCGAGGGCATATTGTGATTGTCCGGAGATTCGGCACGAGCGTTTCGGAAACTGCACGACTTGTCGGGAGTTCGAGCAGTGCTGTGGTGAGTGTCTTCAACAGATAGCGAAACCAAGGTGAAACTACGTCCAGACGTCGTGGGGTTGTATGGCCATCCTGGGCAGCCTGGTGCAACAGGACAGGCGGTGAACGGTGTTGGAACTAACAACAGACTTTAATCCTGGGCAGAGTACAAGTGCATCTGAGTACTGGAAACAATGCGCCTCCACAGCCGACGACGTATGCATGTGTCAATGATAACACCACGACGTCTCAACTAAGATTGAAACGGGCACGTGACCATCGGCACTGGACGTTGGCGCAGTGACAGAGCGTTGTGTGGTCTAATGAATCCCATCATGCCGATAGGAGGGCGCGAATCCGTCGTCTTCCAGTGTAACAGCTCCCTGACACTTGTACTGCAGGACGGAGACAAGGTGACGGTGGCTCCATTGTGTCTGGGGAACATTCATGTGGGCATCCATGGGTCCACTGGAGTTCGTGCAAGGTACCATGACGGCCAAGGAGTATGGGACACTCGTTGCAGGCCACGTACACCCCGTCATAACGATCAAGTTTCCCGACGCAGTGGCATTTTTCAACAAGATAGTGCGCCAGCCACGTCACAAGGCCGGGAGTATGTTGAAGTGATTCGAGAAACACAGTGCCAAGTTCCAGTTGCTGTGCTCGGCTCCCAGCTCACCAAATCTGAACCCGATCATATATGGGATGTGATTAACGCTGCGTCAGATCTCATCGCCCCCCCCCCCCTCCGGAATTTACGGGAATTAGGTGACTTGTGCGTGCAGAAGTGGTACCAACACTCTCCAGCGACCTACCAAGAACTCATTCCTTCCATGCCACGACGCGTCGCCGCTGTTATACTTGCCGAAGGTGAACACACTGGCTATTATGTAGGTGACCATAATTTTCTGTCTGATCAGTGTATATTTACGGGTCCGCCTTTCGTGACTTGTAGAGGCCAATTCCACATTACATAGTGGTGTACTTCTGGTCAGACAGTGTACGTGACCGACCACAGCGCCAGCTCACACAATGTATCCTGGACATAACTGCAGTCTCATCGAGATGCATCTTTATTTTTTGCAAAGATTTAGAAAGCAGTTCAAGAACTCATCTTCCAGTAAAAAGGGCCATCTCTGGATATCTGATAATGTCGACTAATTATGCGTCTAATAGAATACAGTAGCATTAAATATTCCTTTAGTATACAGAATGTATCGCAATTCGTGTTACAGGCTTGTAGGGAAATATACAGTTTGAAGAACTGATTATTTGCAAATCTCCCTTAAATGGTTCAAATGGTTCTGAGCACCATGCGACTTAACTTCTGAGGTCATCAGTCGCCTAGAACTTAGAACTAATTAAACCTAACTAACCTAAGGACATCACACACATCCATGACTGAGGCAGGATTCGAACCTGCGACCGTAGCGGTCGCTCGGCTCCAGACTGTAGCGCCCAGAACCGCACGGCCACTCCGGCCGGCTAAATCTCCCTTTTCACGATACAATACGTAACGTCTGTGCCGCACAACGCATGTATCAAGAACGTGCTCCGGGTCGCCTCAGTCGACCACAATTCTCGTCCGACCATAACAATGGTTGCGAGAAAAGTGTACGGTCGCCACTAGGAGGGTTAACTGTGTTCTCCAGGACGCACACCGGTGTTTGTTGACAGCGTATGTGAAAATATGTGGAGCAGGTACACATTGTGCAGAGTCGTCGCGTGCAGCAGCTCTTGTAGATCACACAGGTTAAAGTTTATTGTCTCCGCTGTGTGCGTACCGTGAAATGGGAGATTTCAAAGTGATCAGATGTTCAAACGGTGCATCTCTGGACATGGGTTCCTTATCTGTGGTTTATGTACTAACTCATTGGCTGGCTCTGAGCACTATGGGACTCAACTGCTGTGGTCATAAGTCCCCTAGGACTTAGAACTACTTAAACCTAACTAACCTAAGGACAGCACACAACACCCAGCCATCACGAGGCAGAGAAAATCCCTGACCCCGCCGGGAATCGAACCCGGGAACCCGGGCGTGGGAAGCGAGAACGCTACCGCACGACCACGAGATGCGGGCACTAACTCATTCTGCAACCATACAAGCCTGTGATAGGAATTATGAAACACGATGCACATATTGTCCAATCAGTTCGTACACTACTGACACCACCACAACATTACAATGTGTGATGTTGTATGAGATCGTAACAATACAGGAAAAGAAGCTTGTGGCTACTGCTCATAATGCCTACAGTTATTCTAAAGTTGCAGCACACATATGCCCTATTAATCCGTATAAATCCACCTGATGGCGGACGTTCAAACCTCCGCAACGCACTGTGGTAATAAATAAATAGTAACTGATAATAGTCCAGTTGTTGTTCCATTCAATATCAGTAACAGTCACTGTAGAACATAATACACTGTAGCATCCTGTAACAGAAATTCTGGAACAGTCTGTGTATGTTTCCCTGGCATCAGTAATACCACAAACGTCAATTAAGAACACATTTCTTGTAGCTATAATACATAGTTCCAAATTCAGTGCGTCTTTTTATGCAGATGTGTGTTTCGCTATTGCTTCCAACAGGATTAAGAAACTTGGGCAAACGATGAAAATCACTCTCAAACTTTTGATGATTCGTTTCCAAGCCCGCATGGAAAATGCGAATAGCTCCTTTATTTTAAGGAAACGGCTAATTTTTTTATATTTTTTTTTGAACCGTGAGGTTTTAAGAAGACCATCCCGTAATATACCGAAAGGAAGTGCGTCAGGTTTCTAACGTTATCATTATAATTATTTATCTTTTTGCCATCCTTAAATTTACACGTGCGAGTGAGGAAAACTCACACAGTGACTGTTCATCTAGATTACACGTCTCTGAAACTTGAAAACCACTGAAATCAGAGCCGACAATTTTTATTTCAGTTTTTACTAAGTTTGCAGTGTTTCAGTTTTTATCAAGTTTGCAGTGTATCAGGGAATTACTTAATCAGAAAGGCTCTTTCAACATATAATACATTAAACTCAAAGCAAAGATACAAACGAAACTGTAATCTTTGCTATGATATGGTACAGATAACATGTTCTCAGTTTACTTCCTTTTCTTTTTACTTAGGATCTCCTTCAAGAATAGCCAGCACGCACATCCGTCGGACCTTGTCGACAGCCAGTTCAAGATTTGGCGATGTCCTCCAAATCATTCGCGTATTCTGGCGTTTGATACTCTTATGAAGAACCCATTCAATGTTGGTCCAATACCGCGCAGTAAGCACAAAGAAACTCTACTTGGTATGATACTTTGATGGTCTCTGGTCTGGTTGCAGGGTATCGCTGTTACCGACCATAGCTTTAGCGCGACCCTCAAGCATGAGTTCGAGAAACTGAAGTTTTGGGATACGTTCTACGGTTTTTTCCCACGCTTTAGAATCGCAGTAGAGCACTAACACTGAAATTCAATATGTGGAGCCTAATACACTGAATCTCATCGGGGACAACGGCGGTTCAAATTCCCGATCTCATATGCAAATTCCCTAGTTACGTTAAGACAAACACCCGGAAATTTCCATAGAAAAGGACACGACGGCAATTCCTTCCCCATCGTACCCAATTGTGCAGCCGGCCGCTGTAGTCGAGCGGTTCTAGGCGCTTCAGTCCGGAACCGCGGGATCGCTACGGGCCCAAGTTCGAGTCCTGCCCCGGGCATGGATGTGTGTGATGCCCTTAGGTTAGTTAGGCTTAAATAGTTCTAAGTCTAGGGGACTGATGACCTCAGATGTTAAGTCCCATAGTGCTCAGAGCCATTTCATTTCAACCCAATTGTGCTTCGTCTTTAGCGACTTCTCAATCGTCAGGACGACAAAAGAGTTGACGAGAGATCCAGATAGCCTCACCTGCAGTGGGGCTGCCTTTCTAATATTTTACTTGAAAGTATCTACAACTACGACGTATATCTGGTCAACAACTCTAGAGAAGAACTGTGACTCAAATTGTACAGGATGTCCCAGGAGGAATGATCAATGTTCAGGGATATGACAGAAACGATCATTCGAAGCAAAACGTCTAGTAAACATTGGCTCTTAAATGCGTACTTTAAGAGAAATGAACACTTCATCTTCGATACAGTGAATCATATCTCTTCTACTGCAAGCTCTTACTTTCCGTATTTTGAGAGCTGGTAGTACGGACCAAAACGAAGAAAAAAATCTCGGTTAAACGTGGGCTCTAAAAGTGCATACCTTCAGATCTATGAGCACTTGCTCATCTTCATTGTTATGAAACACAACTCGTCTACTGAACAAGTGCTCATAGATCTTAAGGTATGCATTTCAGAGCCCATGTTTACCAGATCTTTTTGCTTCGTTTGATAGTTCCTGCCATATCACTGAATATTGACCATTCCTCCTGGGACATCCTGAATAAGCAGCAAATCACATCTCACGTCAGGTATATAAAAATTATATGTCTCTGTATCTGCGAAATTTTGCAACAATGTCGACATGTGTCGAAAGCTATCAAGACATCAGGAGATCCATATAAAATAAACAGATCGATAAAGAAAACGTGCAACATGTTCACAACCAGGTTGAGTACAAGGCTTCACGGTGGATAATTTTCTATCGGCTATTTTGTTCCTAATTATGTTTTCAAGAGCTGTGAAACATACAAAGTGGCGTAGCTGTTAGCGTTTCTGGCCGACGTGCTACAGGTCGCCATTTCAAATCCAATAGCCACCAAATGTTGACTACTTATTTTTATTATTGTTAGACGCTTATCGATGTTTCTTGTGTTCTTAATGTCTTCATATCCAAGAACATTCGATGTTTGTATAATCATCAGCACTCTCCGTCTTGGAGGCAGTTCTGTACTATCCGTGGTGAGATACCCGTAACCAACTTGCTTTCTGCTCTGTTGTAGTTCATGGACGACTCTGCTTTCAGATTTGGACTTGACTGTGGCCACGACGTGTTATAAATGAAGCAATGCGCTCTTGCTTACAGACCGAATGGAGTTTCACTGCCAACCTCTAAGGTCCGCGATTATCCAAATGCCATATTTTTTATTCTCTAACAAATTACCACAAATGTCACAGAAATTTGTGTGGACAAAACTTCTTCTTCTCTCTTCTTGCAAATTATCTACGGCTGGCGCCGCTTCTCCGACCCCCAATCGCCGTGTTCTTCTGTCTTGACTTTCCTCGATGGTCATATTCCTTGTTTTCATTGCCTCCTCCATATCATTTTTCCAGTTGTGGCGTGGGCGACCCCTTTTCTTCCCATGGGATGGTATCCATTGTAGTATCCTATTTGGTACCGTGTCTTCATTCATTTTATTCACATGGCCAAACCAGATCAGCTGTTTTTGCTGGATGTCGTCACAGATATCCCTATCCATTTCCATCCTTTTTCGGATTATGTCATTTCTTATCCTAACCACCTAGGAGAGTTTGAGCTTAATCTCAAATTATTCATTCCAGTGGCAAACAGTTTATTCTTATTTTTTTGCTTATGACACAGGCTTCTGCTGTTTGTTCCACAGAATAGAATTTATTGTCCTTTTTACTGCTCTTCTTTTATTAATCCTACTGGTGACTTCATCATTACTTGTGCCCCGGTTATTAAGTAATATCCCAAGATATTTTGCCTCTCCACATCTTCAACTTCTTCTATATCTATCTCCAGGTTACTTACTTTTCCATTCCATCGGCCAAGTACTCACACTTTTTCATGTTCGTGTTCAGGCCAGTCTTATACTCGTATATTCCACTTTAAGTTTTCTTATCTTGTAGCTCAGATCAACTTGTTCTGATCTGGTCATTTATAAAATACAAGTTAAATATCTTGCTGTTCTCCAGTGTCACACCCATAACCTGGAGTTTTTTTATGCCAAAACCTGCAGGATTGCTCCAAGAAACAGCTTAAACAGGTTGGTGACAGCCCACATCTCTGTGAATTCTTCTGTTGAACTATTCCCAATCCTTACTCCAGCTGTGTTATTTTCCTATAATTTCATAACAGAAAAAATACTTAAACTAGGAATTCGAGATTAACTGCAAAAAGACGTACAAACGACGTCTCGACTGTGAACCCATAAAATGGAACACCTTACTCTGTGTAAAGATTTCATCAGAAATATTTTTTGCAAGGAGAGAATGCTTGCAGTTGATACTTCATTTTATGTGCACATTTGTGTCCAATCTGTTCGTGTGGAAAAAATTGTTACAAACTACAAGTTTGCCATCTGCTTAATTGTGTACTGGTACACTTTTGGAACACAGTACAGCAGAGATTCTGCGTGGAATGGATTGGACCAACAATTGGTAGGTTTCTGGAGCTATATGACACCAGATTTCTTCGCAAAATTCACACAGTTCACACAAATTACGGGCCAGTGGTTTTTGGGCGCAGAGCTGGCGCCGAATAGTGTCCCAGTTGTGTTCCATCGGCTTCAGCTCATGGTGACGAAGATATTAACGTGAGCTCACTATGACGCAACTAGAACCAACGTAGTACGATTCTGGCCTCAAGTCGCGGACTGTTATCCTACTGGAAGATGCCATCGCGGTCGGGCAAGATATCCGGCATGAAGAGAGGCGGGTGGTCCGCAATAATGTGCAAGTAATTCGCAGCTGTTATGATGCCTCCGATTACTACCACAGATCCTACGGAAGCCAAGACGAATGTCCCCCATAGTATTATACTGCTCCCACCGGGCTGAGTCCGTGGCGCAGAACAGCTTGCGAGCAAACGTTCGCCTGAATGATGGCGTATTCGGACACAACCATTGACCATGTGTAACAAGAAACGAGATTCATCGGATCAGACGACACGTTTCCATTGCTCCACGGACCTGTCACGTACCCACTGTAATCGTACCTGACGGTCTCGAAGGATCAACATAGGAACACGAAGAGATAGTCTGCTGCTGGATACCATGTTCAACAATGTGCGCTCCCAATCACTTGTGTCTGTACCAGCACTGTATTCTGCCAGAGATAGCCACTTGTCATGCTTTACAGAACCGCCGATCTTCTCGTCCTGTAATGACACTTGAACGTCCAGTACATGGTCGCCTACTCGTGATGCCACCATTGTTCAACCACTTTCCTAAGAGGCTCATGACAGTGGCGTGCAAAGAGGCGACGAGTTTCCCCGTTTCGAAAACAATCGTTCTGAGGTCCCGACCGTAACAATCTGCCCCTTGTCAATGTCGCTTATGTCAGTGGATTTTCCCACTTGTAGTCCGTCTCGTTGTAAGAGTGATTCCCGATTCGTCTTTGCTACGCTTTTATTCGTAGAATTTCCTTACCACGTCACGAAGTCGCAACATCACCAACCGGCGTTCATGCTCCCGATGGACAGCGTTCATCTAGGCTCGGTTCGAAGCGGGAGTCGTCATTGAAGATAATTCTACTCCAGTCTATGAGATTAGAGGTCGAATGCGTGGCTGGAGACCCCCATTCCCCTCCCCCCCTCCCCCCTCCCCCCCGGACATCGGTGGCCATACAGCCCGACAACCAGGAATGATGGTCTCGGATGCCATTTTACTTCATAGTAGAACCCTGTTTGTTGTCATCCAGGGCACCTTTACAGCACAACGGTACGTCAACGATATTGCATGCCCAGTTTTGTTGTCCTTCATCAATCAATGCCAAGCCGAATGTGTGCTTGCGTAAGGACCAGAGCTGGACCAACACGATATTTATTTGCTAAACTTGTGAAGCTCTTTGTCTAGAATAAATCATATTTTTTTGTCGTAGAGTGTATGTTGTAATCTATTTTTAGAGCAGACTGATCGCTGCGCTGAAATTTTAATACCATTTCTGACTTTTCCAGCTAAAATATCTGTAAATGAAGTAGGAAAAAGTTCGTGATGGTAGGCTGTATGTAGTTTTTACCACAAACTACTCTCTATCTGACTCCAAAGCTTCTTACCTCCCTCACATTGATGCGTGTCGGATTACGCGGCAATATGTCCCCAAACTCCACAAACAGAACACAAACTCGGTAACATGTGCGAATATAATTGCTTACTAGGCCACACGCAGCTTCTCGAACAAGGGATACCCGACTCACTGGAACGAAGCGTGTGTTTCTCAGAATCACAAATATAAGATTGAACGAAACAGGCACGTTGATGATTTATACTCCTAATATGAATAATAAAAACGTTAGACTGTATTTTCTGAGGGAATTTCGTGACTTATTTACCGATACATGAACTTTGTGTAGCATTTATTTGTTAATGCGCAATTCTATTCTATTCTGAAATCATCGACGTGGATATTCTTGTAGTTAATTAATTAGGAAAAGACACCATCTCTCCACTAACTTGCCTTCACGCGAAAGCTATGTACAACACAACAGTGGGTAACCAAGTAATATACGTCGTCTGCTCCGACGCAGTACATAATCTCTGTTGTACGCGAATAAATATTTATGATACTGTGTCCAGTGCTTGGACGATTACTCACGATGCTATAGCGCCACTGGGAGATAGCTGTAGCGTCACCAGAGGGCAATGCCCTCAGTTCACACAGCCTAAAGCTTAGTGACACGTTAGCGCAATTTCATTAACATTAGTAATGTTCTTGTAATGTCGCAGATCTTGGGATAACTGTTTTTGATTATCACAAGTGAAAAAGAAAATTCAAAACCATTGCCCTAAGTACAAGCGTTAAGGAGTCAAGATAACTTCTGAACAATGGAGCAGATACCTCTCTGAATGAAATCAGCACTTGGGTTTACAGCTGCAAATACGTTCTTCACTTACAGAGAACCAAGAGACACCAACACTTGTGATCAGCTATAATTGTGGAGTGGATTACAAAACTGCATTTGTATTCTGTAGGTCGTCCTATAGTGTAGGGCGGACGGCATATGGTAAACCACCATTCCTCGTTTCACCCCTAATTCTTCCTCCCATTTCATTCTCGAATTGTGTGAGGGATGAACGACCTCCGATAAACCTCTGTATAAGTTTTAGTGCCCGTCGTGGTAACTTCGAGAAATATGTATTTATATTATTTGACTCCTGTCGGGAAGTGCGTTCCACTTTCCCACCACGGTCACGCGCTGACAAACTTGTGACGTAAAGCGTATCTCTTCTTTGAGTCCTTCCAGACTGATGGGCAGAGCCAACAATTGCTCTAACGGCGATTTTGTAAGCCACAAACTCCGTGGGTGAAGTCCATTTCCTTAGTATTCTTCCAATGAACAGCAATGTGGTACCTGTATTTCCTGCAACCTGTCTAAAGTGTTCAGTCCATATTAAATCAGTTCACTTCCCCCACATATTTTACAGCTGTCACATCTTCACTGACGTAATCAAACAATAATGAGTCTTTCTCCTTGTTTACATCCAAAATGTAAGATTTATTTGTGTTCAAGGGCCGCTTCCAGTATTCAAACTATCAAACATCGATTTTCTGCTTTTCTTTTTCAGCATTTCGCTACAGTTTTGTGGCTTGCAGCTATCGTATATATAATGGGCGATCAAAAAGTTTTTGTTTGAGGGCGTTGCTACCACGTATCTGCAACGTAGCGCGACTGCGATGCGGGTGTGTAAGCACCGACATACAGGCAAGGAATTACTGGAGCATTAGTGGCTTTTCGACGATCACGCGGTAAGTGCGGAAACGTGAATTATGGCGACGTTATTACCAAATGTGTCCAACCACGACCGACGAGCTTTTATTCTTTTCTTGGCTGCCGGAGGACAACCGCCGGTAGACATCCGTCGAAGAACAAAGAATGTGTGCGAGGCAGAATACCTGAATAAAACCAGCTGTTACAAGGGGTGCTGTTACTTCATAATAACGCACGTCCCCGTATCACAAGTGTCTTAACGAGGAAAATATCCAACTCAAGTGGGATACATTCGAATACCCGCCCTACAGCTATGATGTCTCAATATGCGAGTATCACGCGTTCGGTACCCTAGGAAAGGCCGTGAACGGTCAACGATTCCTGTAGGACGAGGACGTGCAGCATGCTGCTACGGACTTCTTCACACAGCAGGGCACGATGTTTTAAAAAAGAGATATCTTTAACCTGGTGCGTCGGTGGCATGATTTCTTCGGTGCTCACGGCAATTTTGCCTGATTGGCATACCGATTTTGGACTGTACGGCCCTCGAATGGAAACTTTTGGATAGCCCCTTCTACAATAATGTCGTCTTCGACTAGCTCCATGGAGCTCCCAACGTCATCTTGCAAGTCATTTTTACCGAGTGACGTGTAAACAGTGACGGTTGTGTACAATACCCTTGGGGCACACCAGCATTCTCAGGGTTCTCCTTCCTGAGGATTGGTAGGAAATCATCATTTCTGTCACTACGGCTAGCTGATCTGATATTTACGCTGTTGGGCGTTAAAACTGCAACACCAGGAAGGATAACTAATAATGATAACTTGGCTTATTGCGCTTGTTCCGTACTAGCGAACACGGCAGTGCATCGAAGTTGTTAAATATGAATGAGAATTGGATGTACGTCCTAATCTCCCCCCCCCCCCCCCACTTTCTGCCCTTCTCCTCCTCCTGCTTCCCCTTGTGAATCGCCTCCTCCTCCCTCTCTCTGCTGATTTCCTCCTTTCCCCTATCTCTGTCCATCTACTCCTCCCCCTCTCACTTTCCATCCCCGCCTACCCCTCCTGTATGATCATTTCTTCCCCCATCTCTGTCCACTCCCTTATCTCTTTTTGTTTATTGGTGTTGCAAAGGAAAACTTTACTGGGAGATAAAGTCATTTAAAATGAATGGATAAATCGTTTGAAATCATTAGTATACGACGTATGAGAGAGATCTCCCCACCTGCTGGATCTCTGAGGGTAGTACCTTCAGTGACACTACTTTGCATGGTTTTAATACATGAACAGGTAAGGTTAGAAAGTTTCGCACGTTTCAGATTCCATAAAGCATAAATCAATGAACCATACGTATAACTTCCCTGTTTTCTGTTAAAAACAACACATTTTTGTTTACACACATTTTGTTTAGAATTGTATATAAGATTAAAGAATAAATGTAGGAGAAACAATTTGTGTAATAGCTTAAATGACCTGATATCGCACTTAAAACTGACCACGTGAAACAAAACTAAACAGCACATCCTCACAGCACAGCAGCAATTCTCTAAGCACGCCCGACGTTAGCTGAATGACACAATTGCAGGACGATGGATTGGAAGAGAAGGAAGGGAACATGACCTTCATCGCCAGTGACCTCTCAGGTCTCCAAAACTCACACCTTGTGACTTTTATCTACGGGCTCATGTAACAGATCGCGTTTTTATCCCCCCTATGCCTGACAGTCTTGGAAATATGCGATATAGCAGTGTTGAAGCTGTGACTTCGATAACGAGACACCAGCTGCTTCCTGTGTGGCAGGAAATGAGCCACCGTTATGATATACTGAATGCATAAAAATTTGAACTTTTCTTTCTTCAGGAACGTTGGAATCGTATTTCCATCTTTTGTAGTTTGGAAGCAATAAATGTTTGAAATCTGTTCCTAATTTTTGATTAGCCCTTTATTTATGATCGGTCAAGAACTTTCGGAGGTTTTCGGTAATAATGTTAATCAAACCTTGTCTTTATATGGTAACTGTATACATTAAAAATATATAGCGTATGTCCGTCCAAAGTTTTTTGGAGTTTTGTGGAAAAATTTGAAGTACATCGGCCAAGAGTTTCTAGAGATTTTTGCTATCAATATTTTCACTTTATACGGTCTACACACATTTACATACCTTCTACATTAGAAAAATATGTAGCCTGAGTCACTCGGAACGTTTATTAGAAATTTGAAGTAAATATGTCAAGAACATTTCGAGATTTTTGCTAATACGTTTATTTTTATGTAGTATGTATATATTTATGTATCATACATATTTAAGAAATATATAACATATGTCAATGTCGTTTATTAGAACATCATGTGAAAATTTGAAGTGAATCTGTGAGAGAACTTTTCGAGATTTTTGCTGAAAACTCTTCTCTCTCTTATAATATAAATGTGTTTATATACCATACATTTTAAAGAAAATGTATCGTAGATCCGTCAGTGATTAGATTAAGGATCTTTCTTTTACTGAAAAAATAATGGTACTAATAAAGTTTTCAAATGATAACACAGGCACGATCTGTCTGTATTTTCTTATTATTTTCAGTATCGTGAATTCGGATCTTCAAGCATTATCAAGTGCAACTGTTCTAATTTAGACCTGTTTTATACACATCACGGCAACAAAATACAGCATAGGACGTAAAAATGTTTGTGTCATATACAATGCTGGTGTTTTTACAATTCATAATATTTTAACGATGATTTATTATATAGAAATGTCCGACAAGTCTGGTTATTTTTTGCAGTTGAACTTGGAAATGGCTAAAGAGCCGAAATGGCGAAAGTTGAAATAAAAAAAAACAAAAGCAAACGCCCACAGTGCTATGATTAAAAAACGATAGACTACAGTTTTGTTATTTTTTATTCCCTGCCACTATCACAACATATTGCACTGAAATGACTGCTTTCATCAACGGCGGTGATCTTCATATCGATAAAAACAAAGGAATTGAAGTTTTGTTACATTTTGAAATATGACTGTTTTCTTTAATATATAGTACGGAGGGGCAATAGATATTTTTAAGAATGCGATTTGGAAATAAGGAAATTTCTTAGTAATTGTTGTGCAGTAAAAAATTGTAATTCAAACATGCGCCACTCAAAAGAGTTCATATATAAAATATTGTATTATAGATCAGGGTGTATTACACATTCGCTCTTTCATGTACTGAAGATGGCTTATGTGGCTTAGAATGTAACAAACATATCTATATGGAGAAGATTGTTTTTTACTTCCCCTTTGTACTTTTGCCACGCTGTTACCACTAGGACTCTCAATATAGTACAGTGTTTGTTTATTAGTACCGGTATGTAAGATGTTGTTGCTATTGTACTAGTCTACAGTGTGGTCACCCTGAAAAATACCGCTGCTTATCGCTATGCTTTCATATGTCATTTACTTGTAATATAACAAATTTTTTCCATCTAAACATGTTTTTAAAAAATTACGAAAGCGTTGTTTCAGTTAGTTTTTGTGGACTTCTATATTACCGTGATCGGTTGAAGTTCGTTATTTCTGTGAAATTTATGAGGCTGTACAAGTACATGAATACTGCTAACGGTAAAGCAAAGGTGCAGAAAAAAACGAAAATCAAGGTTTCAGACCTAGTCTGGTACACAGTTTTAATCCGTGAAGAAGAGATTTAAATTAAGTTTTTGGTGATGCTCCTAAACAATCCTAGATGAATACTGATGGACTCCTTACCCAACATTACATACATTACCTGATGTTTTATTCGACAATGAACCCATCTGTAGAAAGCTGTTCATATGATTATTGATTGTGTAAAGCACTGTAATTATAGAGGTTTTATTTCTGCTTTGAAACTTAATAGGAACTGTATTTGAGAAAAACCACAGTTACTTGGGTGAGTAGGAAGGAATAGAGCTAACAAAAAGTAAATCACAATAAAAAATTTTAATTTACATGTGTCCATCGTATGCGCTTCAAGTGAACGAGATTTGTGTAAAACGCTACGATCTTTTAAAAGCTGTCTGATTAGAAAGTGGTGCAAACACCGATATTGTAAAACTAAACTATTTCAAGCCTTATTTTAACATCTGATCAGTTCTAGAACGGTTCGTTCTGCCCACTTGATTAGAGAAAGGAAGATGCAAAGAGGATCAAATAAAGAAACAGAACCTATTAAGAGGTGAAGAAATTCGCCCGAAGATATGCAGAAATTCGTGTTAGTCTCTCCAGATGATTGATCAGTTAAAGAGATCTACTTAAACGTAATGTATCGTCGGACTACGAAAAAAAATTCATCTCTGTTTGTTAATTATTAGTTGTCATCAGATATCGGGGATAATATTCCACTGTCACCGAATTCTCCCTCAAAACTGAGAGACTTTACATGTACAAAAGAAAAGTAGTAATTTAGAGTGCAAACTCTGCGACTTAGGCCTAAAATAACTGATTTTCATTTCAAAATAATATTGCAGGTGTATTATTTCATTTGCGTTGATATTTAATGAGAACTTTTTACGGATAGTATTGCTGTCCTTGAGAACAGTATTACGACCGATTGAACTATAAGCACTGAACGGAAGTGCGTGATTCAGCGCTAATCACATTTGTTGCCTTCCTTTCAGTAACCTCAGGGAAGATACGTCTGTTGAGCTGACAAGTTTGAGCGATATGGAAAATGAAAATGAAGGAAAATACACATTTTACTCTGAAATTGGGTACACGTGCAAAGCGGCGTACTTAGAGTGAAACAGAAGGTGAAAAAGTTTCAACGATTTCCCTCATTGCATAACGTAGCTTTGGCACAGCCAATGAGTGCACGAATTCTGATGATAGAAATTGGAAGAAATAGGATGAAGAGATGTAGTGAAACAGGAACGGTTACTTTTACGAACGTTGTTTAAAATCCTGAGATTTGTTTTTGCACAATATTGTGAGCCGCGCTAAACAGTAGCATGTAACTTTTTGTCTATGTATGGCTACTAATTTCCAAGGACATAGTAAAACGCTCGACGAAGTACCCGTAACGGCATTAGCAATTTTTAAATTTTATTACTGATATCTAATTACGGGCCTTGCGTGTCACACGACGATAAAAAACATCGAGCGCTTGCACCAAATTGGATTTGGTGCCTCTCGCCCATCCCTGACATTTCGTTATAAATTCATTTAGTTCGCAAGCGAAATGAAATATCTGTTCGCTAATTACGCGTGACAAATGCAGCGTCAGGAGGATAGCGTGTGTAGCTGAGGTCCGGACTGAACAGATATGTATTAATTAGGGCAATTGTCTACCCAGCCTCGCTGCTAAACGTTATTTAATCGTTTTTACTGCGATTCACCAAAATTATTCTTAGTTTTTTCAATAGTTGGTGTGAATGGAAACAAGGTATGACTACATTTAACAAATTTTTATCATTTAATAGTAAAATGTTTTGGGCACATTTTAAAATGTGCCAAGCCTGACGCAATAAAAGCACCTCTGTAACAGTTCTTTCTGCAAATGAGTTGTAGACTGCAGAGTGAAAGGCCTACTTCGTAGGGGATTTAGCTCTCCACAAGCGACGGTTGCAAGTAATTAAGGACAGTTGTAAGACTCCATCTCTTCGACAAGTCACGTGGACGTTCACCTATCAGAGGTTCTGGGTGACAGTGCCCAATACGTTAACTGCAACCTTAGACGATTGACAATTTCTCTGAATGAAATAGAAAATAACGACTTACCACAATGAAATTTCTTAATTTTTCTATGACGTTGTCTGTACACAAATGCACTCGGTCCAGTGATGTTCCAGTGCCTTGATCCCCTCTCAAAAATCAGATTCCTCCAGCGCTGCAAAATACCCATCAATTTCGGTTGTCAATACTTCGTCTGAAGACAATCTCATCCCCGAGAAATATTTAGAGCTTGAGGAAGACATAGTCAAATCAGGCGAAACTGGTGGGTGTGGCAACAGTTCGTATACTAGTTAATTTATATTTGCCACGGCAGCGACGTTTGTGTGCGCTCGCGCATTCTCTTGATGAAGGATGGCTTTCTCCCTTGCCAATCTGACCTTTTTTCGAGTATCTTTTGCTGTAGTTGGTCCAGGAGGATAGCGTGGCATTGTCCCGTGGCTGTTAAACAAGTGGGAAGGTAATTCATCCTTCGTACTCTAGAAAACTGACTTCACGACTGGCTGACCGTATTTCCTTTATTTTCTTTGGTTGTGGTGGTGGTGGATCAACATGTTTACATTGTTTTGACTGTTGTTTTCTTCCTGGGGATCCACGATTCTCTGTGGTCACAAACCAGAGCAAAAAATCTTGTTAGTTCCTCTGAAAATGGGTCAAACATTATTCGAACATTTACATTCTGATGAGTCTCTGATCTTGCGTTAAGAGTCCTGGCACCCATCTAGCAGATAATTTTCTCATATCCAATTCCACTACTAAAGTGTGATATGTCCGATGAGATGACATCCCTGCAGCTTCAGCAGTTTCTCGCACTTCCTCCAAGACTGTTTCATTAAATTAAGCAGTAATTTCTGGAGTAGTCTCACATCATGGCCAACCAACACGTAGGTAATTTTCTCACTTCACACGACCAAATTTAAACTCTTTTGTCCATTTGGTAACAGGTGACAATGAAGTAGCAAAGTCTCTCAGGTTTTCTGAATAGCGGCATGAATTTCCTTTACTTTCCTACCTTTCTATGCTAAGTAGTTATCACTTCTCGAATCTCGATTCATAAATCGCTACGCGGGAACAGTAACAAAGAGGCGTCTGCAAAACGGACCTCTGCCTAGAGCATTGACGTGTCACGTGTTTATTCATACGGATGACGTATTATTGGGTCAGAACCTTGCTGCGCTACCGCTGACATCTTGTGATGGTTTCGAGAACTTTGCGAGCTAGTCTCATACTTAACTAACTGTAATTTGAGTTCACCTCTGAACCAGAAACTACACACAACTGAACATTACAGGACTAAGAGGCAGTTATGACTCTGTAGAACCTAATGTAATGGACTCCATCCACTGGGTGGTACAGCACGTGTGACGTACACGGAGCAGCGCAGCTTGATAATTTCTGCCGTGTACAGGTCGGCCACTCATGAGATGGTATTGCATTACATAAAGCGTAGTCCATGCATATCAGGAAGATACTTCATTGTTATTTGGCAAAACACTAAACAATTTAATTAGTAGTCTTAATTTTCCTCCCCCCATGAACCATGGACCTTGCCGTTGGTGGGGAGGCTTGCGTGCCTCAAAGATACAGATAGCCGTACCGTAGGTGCAACCACAACGGAGGGGTATCTGTTGAGAGGCCAGACAAACGTGTGGTTCCTGAATAGGGGCAGCAGCCTTTTCAGTAGTTGCAGGGGCAACAGTCTGGATGATTGACTGATCTGGCCTTGTAACATTAACCAAAAAGGCATTGCTGTTGTGGTACTGCGAACGGCTGAAAGCAAGGGGAAACTACAGCCGTAATTTTTCCCGAGGGCATGCAGCTTTACTGTATGGTTAAATGATGATGGCGTCCTCTTGGGTAAAATATTCCGGAGGTAAAATAGTCCCCCATTCGGATCCCCGGGAGGGGACTACTCAAGAGGACGTCTTTATCAGGAAAAAGAAAACTGGCATTCTACGGATCGGAGTGTGGAATGTCAGATTCCTTAATCGGGCAGGTAGGTTAGAAAATTTCGAAAGGGAAACGGATAGGTTAAAGTTAGATATAGTGGGAATTAGTGAAGTTCGGTGGCAGGAGGAACAAGACTTCTGGTCAGGTGAATACAGGGTTATAAATACAAAATCAAATAGGGGTAATGCAGGAGTAGGTTTAATAATGAATAAAAAAATAGGGGTGCGGGTAAGCTACTACAAACAGCATAGTGAACGTATTATAGTGGCCAAGATAGACACGAAGCCCATGCCTACTACAGTAGTACAAGTTTATATGCCAACTAGCTCTGCAGATGACGAGGAAATTGAAGAAATGTATGATGAGATAAAAGAAATTATTCAGGTAGTGAAGGGAGACGAAAATGTAATAGTCATGGGTGACTGGAATTCGACAGTAGGAAAAGGGAGAGAAGGAAACATAGTAGGTGAATATGGATTGCGGCTAAGAAATGAAAGAGGAAGCTGTCTGTTAGAATTTTGCACACAGCATAAGTTAATCATAGCTAATACTTGGTTCATGAATCATAAGAGAAGGTTGAATACATGGAAGAATCCTGGAGATACTAAAAGGTATCAGATAGATTATATAATGGTAAGACACAGATTTAAGAACCAGGTTTTAAATTGTAGGGCATTTCCAGGGGCAGATGTGGACTCTGACCACAATCTGTTGGTTATGAACTGTAGATTAAAACTGAAGAAACTGCAAAAAGGTGGGAATTTAAGGAGATGAGACCTGGATAAACTGACTAAACCAGAGGTTGTACGGAGTTTCAGGGACAGCGTAAAGGAACAATTGACAGGAATGGGGAAAAGAAATACAGTAGAAGACGAATGGGTAGCTTTGAGGGATGAAGTAGTGAAGGCAACAGAGGATCAAGTAGGTAAAAAGACGAGGGCTAGTAGAAATCCTTGGGTAACAGAAGAACTATTGAATTTAATTGATGAAAGGAGAAAATATAAACATGCAATAAATGAAGCAGGCAGAAAGGAATACAAACGTCTCAAAAATGAGATCGACAGGAAGTGCAAAATTGCTAAGCAGGGACGGCTAGAGGACAACTGTAAGGATGTAGAGGCTTATCTCACTAGGCTAGGGGTAAGATAGATACTGCCTACAGGAAAATTAAAGAGACCTTTGGAGAAAATAGAGCCATTTGTATGGATATCAAGAGCTCAGATGGAAACCCAGTTCTAAGCAAAGAGGGGAAAGCAGAAAGGTGGAAGGAGTATACAGAGGGTCTATACAAGGGCGATGTACTTGAGGACAATATTATGGAAATGGAAGAGGATGTAGATGAAGATGAAATGGGAGATACGATACTGCGTGGAGAGATTGACAGAGCACTGAAAAACCTTAGTCGAAACAAGGCCCCCAGAGTAGACAACATTCCATTAGAACTACTGACGGCCTTGGGAGAGCCAGTCCTGACAAACTATCATCTGGTGAGCAAGATGTATGAGACAGACGGAATACCCTCAGACTTCAAGAAGAATATAATAATTGCAATCCCAAAGAAGGCGGGTGTTGACAGATGTGGAAATTACCGAATTCTTTACAGACGAATGGAAAAACTGGTAGGGAAGATCAGTTTGGATTCCGTAGAAGTGTTGGAACACATGAGGCAATACTGACCTTACGACTTATCTTAGAAGAAACATTAAGGCAAGAAAAACCTACGTTTCTAACATTTGTAGACTTAGAGAAAGCTTTTGACAATGTTGACTGGAATACTCTCTTTCAAATTCTAAAGGTGGCAGGGGTAAAATACAGGTAGCGAAAGGCTATTTACAATTTGTACAGAATCCAGATGACAGTTATAAGAGTCGAGGGCCATGAAAGGGAAGCATTGGTTGGGAAGGGAGTGAGACAGGGTTGTAGCCTCTCCCCGATGTTATTCAATCTGTATATTGAGCAAGCAGTAAAGGAAACAAAAGAAAAATTTGGAGTAGATAGTAAAATCCATGGAGAAGAAATAATAACTTTGAGTTTCACCGATGACATTGTAATTCTGTCAGAGACAGCAAAGGACTTGGAAGAGCAGTTGAACGGAATGGACAGTGTCTTGAAAGGAGGATATAAGATGAACATCAACAAAATCAAAACGAGGATAATGGAATGTAGTCGAATTAAGTCGGGTGATGCTGAGGGAATTAGATTAGGAAGTGAGACACTTAAAGTAGTAAAGGAGATTTTCTATTTGGGGAACAAAATAACTGATGATGGTCGAAGTAGAGAGGATATAAAATGTAGACTGGCAATGGCAAGGAAAGCGTGTCTGAAGAAGAGAAATTTGTTAACATCGAGTATAGATTTAAGTGTCAGGAAGTCGTTTCTGAAAGTATTTGTATGGAGTGTAGCCATGTATGGAAGTGAAACATGGACAATAAATAGTTTGGACAAGAAAAGAATAGAAGCTTTCGAAATTTTGTGCTACAGAAGAATGTTGAAGATTAGGTGGGTAGATCACGTAACTAATGAGGATGTATTGAATAGGATTGGGGAGAAGTTTGTGGCACAACTTGACTAGAAGAAGGGATCGGTTGGTAGGAAATGTCCTGAGGCATCAAGGGATCACAAATTTAGCATTGGAGGGCAGCGTGGAGGGTAAAAATCGTAGAGGGAGACCAAGAGACCAATACACTAAGCAGATTCAGAAGGATGTAGGTTACAGTAGGTACTGGGAGATGAAGGAGCTTGCACAGTATAGATTAGCATGGAGAGCTGCATCAAACCAGTCTCGGGACTGAAGACCACAACAACAACAACAGTCTTAGTTATTATTATTATTATTATTATCGTCAATTCCCCGTTAAGGACATCGCTAAAACACAATCAATTTTCATGGTATTTTTGTACCTTTCGTTTGTCTTCCCAAAAATCTCTCATATATTCAGTGTGTTTCCTTTTCCTGTCTTCTGTCCACTTTTTTTCTGTTTTCTTATGTTTGGGCTGAAATTTCTTCTCCTTTGGATGAAATTTCTGTTTCCTGGTTTTTTTTTCTCTGTATATTTCCCTGTCTATCGTGTCTTCTGTGGAGATGTTCAGTTTCTTGAGTCTTCCATTATTTACTTTACCATTTAGTTTTCGCTGTATTAGCTGCCACTATGTTAAAAATTTGCTTGGTCAATTTACTGCATTTTCGTTCATTCTGTATATACGCCCGTAGAACTTTGGCCTTCTTTTTCTGATGTAGTTTGTAATCTTTTCCGCCTGTTCCTAGAGTTCTTTTTGTCAGTCTCTTTATTCAGATCCCCTCTTTTAGAACTGGTCCTTAAAATTTCTCAGTATTTTTCTCTCTTGTTTTTCCATCTCCTTGATTACAATTGTGTCTGAGGCATACATGCCATCTGGTAAGACTACTGTACTGTAGTGTCTTAATTTGGCATTAATGAAAATACTTCTTTTGTTGTAATGGTTCCATGTAAGTTAGTACGCTTTTTGTAGTTTTGTGATTCTTTGTTCATTAGGTATATTTCAGTTCTGTTTTCTGTATATTCTCCCTCTGGTATTTGACACTTTCTACTTGGGTTATTTTTCCGTACTTTATTACCAATGAGTATTTGTTTGTGGATTTTGTGTCAAGGTACTGGATTTGTAGCGCTGTTTTGGCTCAGATTTCGTGTAGTGGCTCTAGAGCTTCCTTGGCTTCTGTTCTGGTATTTGTTATGTTAGCAATGTCTTCGGCAAAGATCAGACATTTTATGTTGACGGTTCCACCCTCGTGTCTCCCCATCATTATCCCACTGATTGCTTTGCCCCATTTCCGGACTATTTTCTCTAAAATCGAGTTAAATAGAATAGCTGAGAGACCATCTTCCTGATTCACTCCTGTCATGATTTCGAACAGTTCTGAGCTCTCTCCCGTAAACTTCACTTTGGATGTTTTATGTGCTGCCTCCCTGTGTGTATTATGGAGTCATAGGCCTTCCAGAAGTCTACGAATGTTATTGTGGTGTTCCTGGGCCTCGTAGTGTTAATATTTTTCTCAGGAACCACATCTGTTCACTGCATGATATTTTCCCTTTCTGAGCCCTTCTCCTATCTTTGGATCTGTTTGAGACTCTAGCCGATTTAACAGGTCTTTTGATAAAGTTTTGTATGACGCAGGCAGTAGTGAAACTTCTCCTTAGTTCTTAGGGTCCACGTCGTCTCCTTTCCTGTGGATTAAGTTTATTATAACTGACTTCAGTTCTTATTGTATCTTTTCTGTTTCCCAGATGTTTTTAATGATTCTGTGTATTTTGGGTAATCTAATTGCCAGATTTCTGCAATCAGTCCGTCTTCTCCAGGTGCTCAGTTATTTTTCAATGATTTTATTATTTTCACGATTCCCTCATGTGTGAGCGGTTTGGAATCGAGGTTTGGATCTGCCATCTCGACCTGTAGGATCTGATTCGGGTTGGGTTACCACATTTCAGCCGTGTGTCAAAATATTGCCTTAATATTTCACAGTTCTTTTTCGGGTTTATCTCCAGAGTTCAGTGTTGTCTTTTGAATCATAAGTGTGTTGTTTTTGTTGAAATCCTCTTCTGTTTCTTTCAGTCTTATGTTTTCGTAGCTTCTTTTTTCTCTACGGATTATTTTCGAAGTGGTCTTCTGCACCCTATTGAATTCTTCCTATTTTTCGGATGTTCTAAGACTATTAAAGTTTTTCCACGCTCGTATTCTGTCTTCTATGGCTTTGTCACCTGTCATATTCCGCCATCTATGTTTCCTTTCTCTCGGTGGTTGCCCAATTTTATCAGTTCCTTAACTTTTTCTGGCAGTTCTGTTCAGTCGTTACTTTCGATTTTAAATTTTTTTGTTATTTCTTTCTTGATTTGTCTATTTGGTACAAATTTCGCTTTAATTTGCATTAGGTGATGATCATATTCGAAAAATCCTTTCCTTGTCTTATACTCATAGTTTCTTTGGTGATTTCGTGAATATCACTTTGTGTTGTATCTGAAATTCTCCTAATATGTTGTTAGGGGATTTCGAAGTTCGTAGCTTCTTGTGCGGTCGCTGGAATTGCGTAGACATGATTTTGAGGTAGAAATACCAGCAGAAGTTAATCAGGTTCTCTCCATTCTTGTTTGTCCGCCTGTGGGCTGTGTGTTTTCCTGTTGTGTCTTTGAATTTTCTGTATCTTCCTAACTGGACATCTCCTAGTAACACTTCCAAGCGCTTCGTGGGGTTTTTGTTGATAGTTTCTTCGGGATCTTCCCAGAAATCTATCATCTGTGAGTTTTTCTTGTAGTTGTTTGTGGGGGCACGTGCTTTCTTTCCAGATCGTATCGTGTCTGTAGATATTTTTTTCTGTTTTTGAAGTGAAATCTATTGAGTCCAGCATCAATTTTTGTACTACAAATCCTGTTTCGAAGAGTCTGAGATTTCTTCCTGGAATAATTATAGCTGATTTGTATTTTCTGTAGTTTTCCGAGTAAAAGTTGTTCTCATCTGAGAATAGTGTTTCCTGTGTTGCCGGAATTTTGATGTTTAACTTGTCCATAGTTCTTAGTCCATATTGCTTATCAGTTGTTGCAATTTACCTGGTTTCAGTAGTGTGTTCTTGTTGAGTGTTCCGATGTAAAATATATTCTTAGTTTTGAGGGTTTTTGAGAAGCTTCGATTCTTCTCTTCATGACGCGCCTGATCGTCTTCAATCCGATGATCAGGTCTATCACCCAGTCTTAGTGACTGGGACCCAGTGTAGTGGATTCTTTCTCGTTGTTCTGTCATGATTATTGGTTTGTGCTGAGGTTCGACTGGAGTTTTGAGTTTCAGATAATTCAGAGGCACCACGCGCTGGCCGGAGTGCCGCTGGCTGCCACCCAGACGTGTCTGGTTTCTGGGGTTTCACCTGCAGCCCTGGGTCAGGGCCCTCACAGGATGCTACCATTCGGGGCCAGATGGACCCAGGCTTTTTTTTAATGAAGTTGTTTCTCCCGCCCCTCCTACTTCCTCATCAGGTGCAAGATTAGACCACGGGCATGGGAACGGCAATGGCGGTGTTAGTACACTACTGGCCATTAAAATTGCTACACCACGAAGATGACGTGCTACACACTCGAAATTAAACCGATAGGAAGAGGATGCTGTGATATGCAAATGATTAGCTTTTCAGAGCCATCACACAAGGTTGGTGCCGGTGGCGACACCTATAACGTGCTGACATGAGGAAAGTATCCAATCGATTTCTCATACACAAACAGCAGTTGACCGGCATTGCCTGGTGAAACGTTGTTGTGACGCTTCGTGTGAGGAGGAGAAATGCGTGCCATCACGTTTCCGACTTTGATAAAGGTCGGGTTGTAGCCTATCGCGATTGCGGTTTATCGTATCGCGACATTGCTGTTGGCGTTGGTCGAGATCCAATGACTGATAGCAGGATATGGAATCGGTGGGTTCAGGAGGGTAATACGGAACGCTGTGCTGGATACCAACGGCCTCGTATCACTAGCAGTCGAGATGACAGGCATCTTATCCGCACTATAACGGATCGTGCAGCCACGTCTCGATCCCTGAGTCAACAGATGGGGACGTTTGCAAGATAACAACCATCTGCACGAACAGTTCGACGACGTTTGCAGCAGCATGGACTATCAGCTCGGAGACCATGGCTGCGGTTACCCTTGACTCTGCATCACAGACAGGAGCACTTGCGATGGTGTACTCAGTGACGAACCTGGGTGCACGAATGGCAAAACGTCATTTTTTCGAATGAATCCAGGTTCTGTTTACAGCATCATGATGGTCACATACGTGTTTGGCGACATCGCGGTGAACGCACGTTGGAAGCGTGTATTAGTCATCGCCTTACTGGCGTATCACCCGGCGTGATGGTATGGGGTGCCACTGGTCACACGTCCCGGTCACCTCTTGTTCGCATTGACGGCACTTTGAACAGTGGACGTTACATTTCAGATGTGTTACGACCCGTGGCTCTACCCTTCATTCGAAATCTGCGAAACCCTACATTTCAGTAGGGTAATGCACGACTGCATGTTGCAGGTCCTGTACGGGCCTTTCTGGATACAGAAAATGTTCGACTGCTGCCCTGACCAGCACATTCTCCAGATCTGTCACCAATTGAAAACGTCTGGCCAATGGTGGCCGAGCAACTGGCTCGTCACAATACGCCAGTCACTACTCTTGATGAACTGTGGTATCGTGTTGAAGCTGCATGGGCAGCTGTACCTGTACACGCCATCCAAGCTCTGTTTGACTCAATGCCCAGGCTTATGAAGGCCGTTATTACGGCCAGAGGTGGTTGTTCTGGGTACTGATTTCTCAGGATCTATGCACCCAAATTGCGTGAAAATGTAATCACATATCAATTGTAGTATAATATATTTGATACCCGTTTATCATCTGCATTCCTTCATGGTGTAGCAATTTTAATAGCCAGTAGTGAAGTTTTAACATTAATTATATGTTATGTTAATACAATTACTTTGAAAAATTTATGTGAAATTAACCGTCGTTGGAATGGATGAAATTTCCCAATAGAAAATTATTTAATTTAGTTCGTATACCCTACTACATTACTCACAAGACATTTAACGTGCTCTGTCAGATTGTTCTACATAGTGTACGAATACACATTCTTTCCATACCAAACTTAGTTGTATAAGCATGATTTGCACCATTATTAGATGATAAGAAATAATGGAAATAACGTAGCACATTAATAAATATTTGCACTGTGAAGCAGTAACATCACGTTACTTAATCTGGCGCTGCAGGATTTTCTAAAACTAATAACAGATATAATATTTAACGCGCTTCTGTACACTAGGTATTATCCCTGTTAGGCCACTTCCTTGAAAATTTTGTTCTGTAATTTACTTCTGTACTGAAACACGCGTAATAAATTAGTGTATTCATTATTAACTCACCTATGATGACATTGTAATTCTGTCACAGACAGCAAAGGACTTGGAAGAGTAGTTGAACGGAATGGGCAGTGTCTTGAAAGGAGGATATAAGATTAACATCAACAAAAGCGAAACGAGGATAATGGAATGTGATCGAATTAAGTAGGGTGATGCTGAGGGTATTATATTAGGAAATGCGACACTTAAAGTAGTAAAGGAGTTTTGCTATTTAGGGAGCAAAATAACTGATGATGGTCAAAGTACAGAAGATATAAAATGTAGACCGGCAACGGCAAAGAAAGCGTTTCTGAAGAAGAGAAATTTGATAACATCGGGTATAGATTTAAGCGTAAGGAAGTCGTTTCTGAAAGTATTTCTATGGAGTGTAGCCCTGTATGGAAGTGAAACGTGGACGATAAATAGTTTGGACAAGAGCAGAATAGAAGATTTGGAAATGTGGTGCTACAGAAGAATGCTGAAGACTAGATGGGTATATCACATAACTAATGAGGAAGTATTGAATAGAATTTGGGGGAAGAGGCGTTTGTGGCACAACTTGACAAAAAGAAGGGACCGGTTGGTAGCACATGTTCTGAGGATCAAGGGATCACAAATTTAGCATTGGAGGGCAGAGTGGAGGATAAAAATCGTAGAGGGAGACGAAGAGATGAATACACCAAGCAGATTCAGAAGGATGTAGGTTGCAGTAAGTACCGGGAGATGAAGAAGCTTTCACAGGATAGGGTAGCATGGAGAGCTGCATCAAAACAGTCTCAGGACTGAAGACCACAACAACAACAACAACATAGTTCTAAGCATATACACTACAAATCTATCTAAACTGAGGCACTTAATTAAAATTAGAATGAGGCTGCTATAATTAAAGCTGTGGTCTGCATTCTATCCGTAAGCGGAACGGTATCTACTTTCACTGCTACAGTATAAATCTTACACAATCATGTCAAATATTTTTTTAATTACCTCCAAAATACTGATTTCGGCTGACAGTGGCTACGTGTTTGTGAAGCGCTGCTGCACTAGCGTATGTTTGTCATATCGTTTACTGTACACTGGTGGCCGCTGAAAGAAGAAGCCATAAGAAATATATATGGAATGGTTTTTGTGGCAGAAATGGCAAGGATGAAGAATTATTAGTGGTTAAAGCAAATGCTTTCATCGTACCGAGATAGCGTTTTCAAAGTCAACGAATATCTCAAGCTTTCCATTGAATCTCTTGTCGATCATACTGGTAAAGAATCAGAATACAACCGACAGAAAAAAGAAACAAAATTCGGCGCTTGAAACGCCTACACCTATTACTGTCATACTACCGTAGCATCGGTTAACCTCCACAACAATTCGTAAATAGCTGATACTGAAACAAGCCGTCATGGGAAAACAATTGAAAATGCTTACATAAAACAAGATGCAAGCCGCCTGTATATTTCCTGCTACGTATTACATTGTGTACGCGGCTAAATTAGGTCTTTTGTAGCTCACTACTCAAGAGTCCATGACGAAGCGATTGACTGCACATGGCTGGTCCCTTCTGTTCTTAAGATGTTAAGAGAACGAATCCACAGAATTCTCGCCAACAGCCCTAACGTCTTTCCGGTGGAGGACCGTAGATCGTATATTAAGCGCGAACACCGTGACATTTTTCGAAGTAAGAGAACGTCGATCACAGAGCCAGCTTGGGCTCACGAAACACACAACGTGTAAAACTCATTCACTTTGTTTCACACGCGATATCATGCAGGTACTAGACGTGGGACAAAAAATGGATTGTTTCTTCACAGTTTACAGAAAAGCGTTGAAGTTTACCACACAGTCGATCGATACGACGTATCTTTAGAGATACTGAATGTCTGGCTAATTCCTGTCAGAAATGTCACACATCATAGTAACTGACGAAAAGTCATCGAGTAAAACGGAAGTGACATCTGGCTTTCCTCAGGGAAGTGCTATAAGCCCTCTGCTGTTGCTGATCTGTATAAAAGATCTAGGAGACAGTAAGACCAGCCTTCTTAGATAGTTTGTAGATGATGCTGTCATTTATCGTCTCGTAAAGTCATCAGATGATCAAAACCAATTGCGAAATGATTTAGACAAGATATCTATATGGCGCAAAAAGTGCCAATTGACCTTAAATAATGAAGAGTGTGAGATCTTCCACATGAGCACTAAAATGAATTCGTTAAATTTTGGTTGCACGATAAACCACATATATACAAAGGATGTCATTTCAACTAAACACCAAGAATTACAATTACGAAGAAATTACATTGGAACTATCGCAGAGGAAAGGTTATGGACAGGCAAACCAAAGATTGCGTTTTATTGGCAGAACACTTACTGTTAGAAGATGCGACAGGTCTACTAAAGAGAATATCTACACCACGCTTGTCCGTCCTCGCTTTTTACCATCGCGAAAAACTGTAGAGAGGAAATGATGTAGACATGTAACCATGTAACCATAAGTTGTACTGTTTTTTATTATTACATAGCTGTAAGAGTGACCATTTACTGCACATTATTATAAATCTCGACCTTTTCTTCAACCTATTCCATCACTGCAATACATGAGATAGGTGTTAAGTTGATAGACATATTCAAGACGGAGTGTAACACCTCCGTTTGTGGGAGACATCATCTCTGTGTACATACTCTATAGTTTACCATGGGCTCTTTGTAACAGGATTTTCAGAAATGACATGTCCACGATAATCACTGTGCAGTCATAACATGCAGTCGAGTGCGATGGTACACTGAACTATATATAATTTTAAATGTGTGACGTGCACTAATATTAAGGGCACTAATGGCTCTGTTTTACAACAACGCCAACATTTACGCTCACAAGCACAATGCCAGTGGACGGCATTCAAATATAACATCGGTAAAGAAAACTAAGTTATAATAAGCCATTCCTGAATATTTTTATTAAACGTAACACTCTTTATCATCTAATTAGTCAATTTGTTTAACTTTTAAACGATTGTTAATGCACTGAAGTTCTGTTCCTTCCGTTTAGCAGGAAATTTGCAAATGGTCTAAGGCCGAAATAGTACAATAGCACACAAACGCAGAAAAAATGATTATTTTGAGTTATCAGTCTGCTGTGAGTTGATGCGACCCGTCACGAATTTCTTTCCTGTGCCGACCTCTTCATCTCAAGGTAGCGCTTGCAATCTACGTCCTCAGTTACTTGCTTGATACATTCCAGTCTTTGTCTTCCTCTCCTTTTTTCTTCCCCTGCACCTTCCTCTGGAACCAAGGAAGTTAAACCATGTTGTCTTAACAGATGTCCTGTCATCCTGTCCCTTCTTCTCGCCAGTGTTTTCCAATCTTCTCTTCCTCACCGATTCTGTGGAGAATTACCTCATATGTATATTATCAATCCACCTGATTTTCAACATTATTCTGTAGCACCACATCCCAGAAGCTTCGATTCTGTTCTGATCCAGTTTTCCCACAGTTCATGTTTCACTATTATACGATGCTGTACTCCAAACGTACATACTCAGAAATGTCTTCCTCAAATGAAGACTATGTTTGATATTGGTACATTTATCTTGGCCAGGAATGTCCTTTTTGCCACTGCTATTCTGACGTTTATGTCGTCCGTGCTCCGTCCGTTGTGGGTTATTCTGCTGCCTAGGTAGCAGAATTTCTTACCGTAGTTCTGCTGCACTTTCATTGAGGAACCTTATCATTGATATCCTTTCACGTTGAATTTTAATCCCATTCTTTAACCTTTCTTTTATTTCAGTCACTACTTCTTCGATGTACAGATTGAACAGCAGGAGCGAAAGACTACAGCCCTTTCTTTCACCGTTTTTAATTCTAGCACTTAGTTCTGGCTCTGCCGCTCTTACTGTCTCCACTTGGTTCTTGAACATATTGTATACTTCCCGTATTTCCGTACAGCTTACCCCTAGTTTTTTCAGACTTTCGAACATCTTGCACCATTTGATATTGTCGAAAGCTTTTCCAGTTCCAAAACTTCTAAGAACGTTTCGAGATTTTTCGTCAGTCTTGCTTTCATTATCAACAGCAACGTCAGAACTGTCTCTTTGGGCCTTTGCCTTCCCTAAAGCCAAACTGATTGTCATCTAAGAGATCCTCAATTTTCTTTTCCGAGACCACACTAAAGAATAACTAAAGAATATTGTAACCTCCCAACAGAAAAAATAGGCATAGCATTCACATTTTAGTGTAACCTCCCCACAGATAAATTCCTTAACCTACCAATAATACAATGTGACTAACACTCCAATACAAAATGTGACTCATATGTGTCCTTTCAATAATTAACTGACTGTGAATCTAAACTGGTAAATATGTACGTCAGCAGTGCTGCGTCATGGCCCTGAAAGATCATACTGAATAAATTGAAAATTCTTACCTCATTGAAGTCGCCGGATAACGCGTATATATCTGCTCCTATAAGAAATTTTTGTGGCACACCCCAGCGCAATGCTGGCCGCTAGACTTGTCATGTATAAAAAGAAGCAACTGATTTTTCCTTACTTTAATCGGGATGCCCATTTATTGCAGAAATTAGTAAATTCTTTAAATTCAGATGAATGAATGTCAAAAAGGTAATTTTATAAAAAAGATTATTATTAAAAGATTTTTTAAAAAATTTTCATGGGACTTGATATAACAATAGTACAAATTTTGTTGTAACAAACTACATATGCGCGCGGCTGCTGTTACCTTATACTACATCGCTCAGGCTCCGTCATCGCTCCCCACGACCGGTCCCACCAACTCCATACACCAGACTCCTACTGACACTGCTCTTACTGCAGCCAACACTGCTCTCTGGTCTGAGATTGTCTTATAGCTTACATATCGCAGGCAGCACGTGAGCAATCCATCGAAATTACATCTGGTCGAGTGGGCTAGCAATAAATTCCTTAGTCATGGACCTCTTACAGTGTGTTGGATCTACATACTGATTTCTTATGCTTTAGGAAATGTGGTCATAGCGTCTTAATTGGGTTACATACATTTTACTTGTAGCTAAGAACGATGAGACCATAAAAAATGAGTAGTTGTGTTGTGTTAAAGTGCAATTACTCGTAAGTCATACCACTGAGAGATGACTTACGCCTAGGTAACGATGTGTTCATAACGAGTGGGCGACGGCTGAGCGGATTAGTGCGTTGCGCGGCGCAGCTGATGAATTTTGAGAAGGCCACTCACCCGCCGTCACGCGAGATCCTGCCGCTGCGTACGTGCGTCGCCGGACGTGAGTCACGCGTCCTCTCGGAAGACAGCCACACTTGCGGCCTACTCAGCAGGGCGCCGCAGCTGCAACCCAGTGTCGAAGACCTGCTGGGGGCCACCTCCAAGGCAGCGCGCATCAGCAGATTTTGCATAAAAAACTAGCTGTTAGACCGCCAGTCAAAATGACAGGTACTATACATGGCACAGTGATCTGAAAGGCAGTCTTTGGAAACGTATGGGGCACGGCAGCGATCAGAATGAGCTAGTTTTAAAATGTTATGAACAACGGCCTCGATCGCATAAAAACACTTTTAGATGACCGGTTTCGACCCGATGTGGATTATCCTCGCACCATACTCCAGTGATGACGTATACACGGAGCATGAAAGTGAGAATACCCGCACACTGATATCGACCGCGAATGGATGGTATCCACAAGTTTTGTTCCATGCCACCGTCTCCACACGCTTACAGTGGATTATGGCCCGAAGATGGGGTGCAGCTTTAAAACGTATATTTTTTGTATGACATCCCAACCCGGGTTCCCGGGTTCGATTCCCGGCGGGGTCAGGGATTTTCTCTGCCTCGTGATGACTGGGTGTTCTGTGATGTCCTTAGGTTGGTTAGGTTTAAGTAGTTCTAAGTTCTAGGGGACTGATGACCATAGATGTTAAGTCCCATAGTGCTCAGAGCCATTTGAACCATTTTGACATCCCAACCGTTAGATCGTTGGTGAAAGCTATAGGAGTCTGCAAAGGCAACAGTGATATGAAAGATGTTCCAGTTGTCACTGTTCTATTTGTCTTCGTCCACTAAGAATCAGTTGTAAACGTTCCTAGAAAGGCGATCAAAAATAACTCCTCAGAATGAGTTCTGGATACAAACAGAAATACTGCAGATAGGATATGCTCGGATGACAAGGAAATTTGACGTTTCCATTTTCCTGCTGAATGTTTTGATTGTCGTCTTCCTCAAGAACTGCGAGCTATGGTCTCTTCTTAACCATGAACCGCCTTTCGAGGAATTATCGATGTCGTTCTGCTACTTATACACAAACCCTGATATTGGTGCATGTTACGTCCTTGAATCCTGTTTGTTTTCCGATACCATTACCAGCGTTCTTGGTAACATACGCCCCTTCGACTTACTGACAGGCTGCCGGTAAACGCCGTGTTTCTTGTAATTCTCCGTTCATTGCTGTGCCGCACAGTCGTTTATCGGGAAAAAACACGTGCTTACCGAGTATGGGACTGAATTTATGAGTTACTATCAGATAGAATGCACCACGTCATTCTCATTTCGACGAGATCGGTTGACGTAACAGTAATTTCGGGATTACCGCAAGAGAGTGTTATACGGCCGTTACTGTTTACAACATATACAGGGTTAACGAACTCAGGCGACAAAATTTCGGAGGCTCTTCACGGATATTTTCTGACTATTTTAGTATAAGAAACCTGTGGTCATAGGCTGCTGATCAACAGTAACCGCATTACATTTGATATCTTACCCTAATGTGTCTTGGTGTCCACTGGTATATGGCACTGAAAATATCAACAAAATGTCGACGGTATGGTGTTTCTTGTTTGAGAACAAACTTACTCCATTCGCTGAAGGTACTCGCTGCTGATAACAGCACTGACCACTTTACTTCAAAATGTTCAAATGTGTGTGAAATCTTATGGGACTTAACGGCTAAGGTCATCAGTCCCTAAGCTTACACACTGTTTAACCTAAATTATCCTAAGGACAAACACACACACCCATGCCCGAGGGACGACTCGAACCTCCGCCGGGACCAGCCGCAGAGTCCATGACTGCAGCGCCTGAGACCGCTCGGCTAATCCCGCACGGCGACCATTTTAGTCTTCGCCCTCAAGTTTGCATTCAGTACTACACGGTTCTGATTCTTGTTAGATTTCCGTGTTAACAGTGATACCCAACACTACAGATAGGCTTAGTGATGGAAAGTTGGCGCTCCGTGTATGACTTTGCAATGGAAGAACAGAACGACAACGCTTTGCAGACCTGTTCCAGTAGCGATTGCAACTTCATCAAAATAATTTAGCAGATGAGAGTTCTGCCAGTACTCTGTCTTTAGGGTCGTACGTTTTGATGTTTCCATACTACATCGTTATGACTGTTTTGAACACAGTAACAAAGGTGATTTGGGGTAACTAATCGCATACATTATAATTGTATTATTACTCAATAACAAACCAGAATAGACGACGGGTCCCTTACACTAGTCGCCGAGCGGTTCTGGGCACTTCAGTCCGGAACCGCGCTGCTGCTGCGGTCGCAGGTTCGAATCCTGCCTGCCGGCCGCGGTGACGGAGCTGTTCTAGGCGCTTCCTCCCGAACCGCTCGACTGCTGCGGTCGCAGGTTGGAATCCTACCTCAGGCATGGATGTGTGTGATGCCCTTAGGTTAGTTAGCTTTAAGTAGTTCTACGTTCTAGGGGTCTGATGACCTCAGATGTTAAGTCCCATAGTGCTTAGAGCCATTTGAACCATATGAACCTTACACTACTCAGGAACTTTCGCTGGAAACACTCCGAAATTTTGTTGGTGAGAACTGTTAAGTTGTCCCATCGGGCAATGTGAACGATTTCAGACGAATTGGTTTCAAAAGCATACGACGTTTTCGAAATGGGCAGTTCGCTTACCTGTTTTGTAACGGCCGTTATTTCCGAACTATGACAGTGGTGTCCCGTTATCATTGGTATGAGAAGCGCCCGTGATCTTGTTTATTTGCAGATAAGCACTTTTGTGCTATTTCTTCCAATTCAAGACGCGTTACCCTTATCGTGTCTAATCTCAACATCGTCGACGTCAAGAAAGATCGATATTGTGGAATCCGACGTACAGCTCGTCCAGTGTGGTTCGAATCGATAGTGCGAGCAGAAGAGATGTACACTCAGCGCACCTGAAGAATGCAGCTAGGGAAAAATGGTCAATTCAGATTTACTTCAAACTTAAATCTGAAGTCACTAGGAACTAAACGCCGTTGAAAAGGTTTTCGATGTCACTGAGCCACAGTCATACAGTACATTCTAAAAGTATAAACGGCCATTTGATTTTGTGTTATAATTATCTTTTGTACTATGCAGATTTCGGCTTTTATGTCGTTACCAAGTACAATGATAAAAGATGTTAGACCGTTATTAAGTCATATCTGTTTTGGGCTATGAACTGCCTTAACAGATATGACTTAATAATGTGTTAAGAACTTTTAGCATTGTGCTAGATAACGGCATAAAAGCCAAAATCTGGACAAAGCAAAAGATAAATAACAATACACAGTCAAATGGTGTTTTCTTGTTTTAAAAAACAAACACTTTTTGATTTCTTTCACATTTAAAATGTGAAGCTGTTCCACCAAGAGGCGACGGGAAGATCCAGTAACTTGGTCAGCTTTGAAGATTAAGAATATCTGCGTAGTTTTCAGAAGTTTGTTTGCGGATTCTTGCTATCGGACTGATTCTGAAGATGCGAAACTATTGAAGAGAAATATAATACCGCTTTCCGCGCTTAAAGAGGATGTACAGCTATGACTGATACCGTTTCAAATTAAGCTCTGTGGTGAAAGTACGAAGGTTTCCACAGCGTAATTTCGATAAAATCCTCCTTAGTTCGTGACCGCGTAATACTGTATGTAGCAAAATTACCAGCGCAATGGCAACCGAAATGTTCGTAGTTTCATTACTAGAGACTGGATTATATGCATTTGCATGTTGCATATGCATTTGCAAATTTGGGTCCTTTTTACCGGTTATTGCATATTTTAACTAAATACTAGTGACGCTGCATATTCTCGCTCTATGTTTAGAAGATTTTAAAAATTTAGACGGGCGGTCTCTAGCTCGATCTAGTTTTTATGTCTCACAGATTGACCGTGACCTGAACTGCGTGCAGTCGCAACCGAGAGGCCACTGCGTAGCGAAATCATTACCGAAGAGGAACAGGAACAGGCGGACAGAGTGAATGCTCCTGCGCCCGCGCCCCGGTTAATCCCCTCCGCTGTCATTCCGTACACGTCGGCAACAATTAAATTAAACTACGCAAGCCTTCAGTCGCACGTCCATTGTTACAGTTTAGCTTTCTATTTACTTGTTCACAGTTGAACGTGTTTACGACGTGTAGCGTGTAACTCGTGTGCTATGACGCCAGAAAAATCAAACGGCGCTTCATGGATAGCTGACCATCCTGGAACATTTACATATGTTGTCAAGTTTGCGAGAAAAACGTTTCGTGCAAAAAAAAGGTTTCAAGTAGATCAACATGTCAAGACAAGTATTCATATCACAGGGAATCAGAAGATAGGTCCATGACAACAACTTCTGACAACAGCAAGTTGCAGTAGCAGGGATTTATCCAAAGGTAAGCAAAAAAGTCGGTTTAACATGGATCTATGTGAAGAATTCATTGCAAGCAATATTCTTCTTCACAAACTTACAAACCCTTTCCTCAAAGGCTTCCTGCACAAATATTGCTTAAATCAAAATATACCGGACGAATCAACGTTGTGTAAAAATTACATATCGACAATTTACTTAGATGTTCTGGAAGAAATACTTAATGAACTCGAGGACAGCATTATCTGGATTTCATTTGACGAAACTATAGACTCTTATGGCTGTTACATTGCAAATTTTGTTGTTGGTGCTTTAAAAGAAGAGCCTTCTTCTCCCTATTTAGCGGCCTGCAAAGAACTTGAAAAATTAAATCATTCTAAGATCGCCAGATAGGTGAATGAGGGTATTAGAAAAATATTTTCAAAATCTTCTGCAGAGGAAGGGGTGTTTATTTCAGAGGCTGCTGCCTATGTGATCTAAGCAGGAAAAGCCCTCCAGTATTTTATTCCAATTTTATTCATGTGACGTGCTTTACTGATGGAGTACATCACATTACTGAAGAAGTACGTTCCACGTTTGTGAATGTAAATAAACTGATTTCATCCACAAAGGAAGTGTTCCTAAAGGCTCCTGTCGAATCAAGACCTACAAAGAAGAAATACCAAATGTGCTTTTATTTCTCGAACCAGTAGTAACTCGTTGGGGTCACGCGTCGAAGTTGTGTTGTTTTACAACGAATATTTCAAGGCCATTAGAGAGGTAGTAAACGACTTCGATTGTGCAGAGGCTTTGGCAGTTTGCCAGTGCAAGGAGGCTTTTAATGATTCCGGTATTAAAAAAGACATTCCTGTGATTAGCGCTCTTTTCTCTCATATACCTGCAAGTATTATATAGCTTGAAACTCACGGTTTGGCGTTAAATGAATCTATTCAGTTAATGAATAAAATTATTCTAGTCCACATTGCCGGAGGTAGTCCCAAGAAAACTTAAAGAAAAGTTTGAAAACATTTTAAACAATGATGCAGGCTTTCAACCCTTGTGCCAAATTGAGTGTTAGTAATGGGACGGGTGAGTTTTTACCAGAAACAAGAAGTGCCAACATGGCACCCAAATTCAAATACGCCCAGTTAGCTGAGTTGATGTAGAACGGTCCTTTCTGCTTATAAAAATGTTTTGAGTGATCGAAGGCACAATCTTACTAGTGAACATTAGGAACAGTACTTGGTCGTTTATGTTTATAACAATAGAAAAATATAAAATAAATTGTAAATGATGCTTTGGTCCCATTGTATTAATTAAAAGTTAATACTGTTCAAATAAATTCATGATAGTTTTTTAAATGAAATATTATGGAGTTTTTGAGCGTGCCACTCTGCGTGCGGTATCTCTCGAAGTTGGTCCTATACATATCCATTGTTTTCGCTGCGACGCACTCGCATCGCATCCGCTGTTACCGACAACAGAAGCAAAGAAGGAACAATTCTTGAAACGCGGTATGCGTCCTCATTTTAGAAAATAATTCCAGAAAGGCATACTTCCTCACCTCTACCAGAAAGTATTTCAGAAAATAGTGTCAACGTTGTAACTGCTTTTTTTTTTTTTTTTTTTTCCGCGTGGCTGTCGCTCTTTCTCGTAATTGATACGCACGAGTTTGACTTTGAGATATAATGCACGCGGTAACTACCGTGTTTTTTTAAATTTTTTACTCTAGGATTTGTCGACACTTTTCATGTATTTTTAAGCATTTTTTATTCATATTTGCATGCATATTTTAAGGTTTTAATAATGCATATAATCCGGTCTCTATTCATAACATATACAGGTACAGGAGTATTTTACTAAGATGGAGGCGCCAGGGCTATTGTCTTTCAGGAATGCTGCTTTACTCTCTGGTTGATGCGTAACTGGAAGAGAGTTAATTTGGAGCTGGAACGGCTGCTCATGTCGGGTGCGGGGTCACACATTGGTGTGGTTCAAGTTGATTCTCTCAGTAGGTGGGATTATACTAGGCATGGCCTTCACCTCAACAGGAAGGGGAAGGGTAAATTGGCTGGGGAAATAGCAGGAAAGTTAAAGGGGGGAGGCACTGTCATGAGTGGTAAAATACCAGTGGTTATAGGATTCAGAAAAGACCCTTTTTTAGGGTAGGGAGGACAGAAAGAAAGCAAATTTTAAGAGAGGTTAGAACTGAGACAAACCTTCAGTTTGAAAAAGAAATCAAAAAACATAATTCCAGCTTATTACATCAGCATAAACAGCCATTGGTTAAGAATTTTCAACTGTCAGCAGATATTTTAACTCCACCCAATTTTAACTCAGACAATGTGAAATGTCAGCTATCTTTATTGCATCAAAATATTCGAGGACTGAGAAATAAAATTAATGAATTAACTATATGCATAGATGAATTAGAGTCTTCAAACCCAGCTGACATAATCTGCCTCTCTGAACATCATGTGACCACTGGTATAGAACTTTTAAGTGTTACAGGGTTTAGGTTAGCATCTCACTTTTGTAGATCAGAAATGGAGAAAGGAGGAGTTGCCACATTCATCAGGAACTGTCATAAATTTAAGAACATAGACATTCATAAATTTTGCCTAGAACAGCATATGGAAGCATGTGCAACAGAATTAGATTTTCACAAAAAATCTTTCATAATATTAAGTGTATATCAAGCACCTGCAGGTAACTTTAATCTGTTTGTAAACCACCTTGAAGCTGTACTGGCCCATTTAATAACCAAAAACAAAGAAATAGTGGTTGCTGGTGATTTCAATGTAGATTTCCTTAAAGACTCTCCGAATAAGAACTTATTCGAGTTAGTAACACTATCATTCAACTTAATTCCCACAGTAAAGTTCCCCACTAGGATAGCCACTTGCTCACAAACAGCCATTGATAATATCTTTATAGAAAAGTCCAATGAACAAAATTATATTACAAAACCAATAGCCAATGGCCTCTCAGACCATGACATGCAGTTCCTTCTGTTAAATGTTAATACTGAACAGGATATAAAATCTGTTAAATCTGAGCTCAAGAGGGTAATCAGTAAGCCAAAAATTGATTATTTTAGGACACTCCTCAGAGACATTCACTGGACTGATGTTTACAGTGCTCATGGCATGAATGAAAAAAATAACATTTTTGCTAATAAAGTGCTTACCTTATTTGAACACTGCTTTCCCCCAAAACTTACCAAGGTTAGAGGAAAATCTACAAAGAAGCCATGGATTACTCGAGGAATAAGGGTATCTTGTAAAACAAAAAGAAAACTGTATCTGTCAATCCGAAACATTTCCAATGTTGATGCTATAGCACATTATAAGAAATACTGCAAAATATTAAAGACTGTAATATGGATGTCAAAGCAAATATATTACAAGGAAAAGATAGTCATATCAGATAACAAAATAAAGACAATATGGGATATAGTGAAGGAGGAGACCGGTAGGACCAGACATGAAGAAGAACAAATAGCATTAAGAGTAAATGATACATTGGTGACAGATGTGTATAGTGTTGCAGAACTTTTTAACAAACATTTTATAACTGTTACTGAAAAGATGGGGTTGTCAGGTTCGGTAGATGCTGCTATGGATTACCTTAGACCAGACATTTCAAGTAATTTCCATAATATGAATTTGACCCTCACTACCCCAACAGACATAATGTCCATCATAAAATCTTTAAAATCAAAAACATCTAGTGGGTATGATGAAATATCAACAAAGTTAATTAAAGAATGTGATTCTGAGCTAAGTAACATATTAAGCTATCTGTGTAACCAGTCATTTATCAGTGGAATATTTCCTGAATGGCTGAAATATGCTGAAGTTAAGCCACTGTTTAAGAAGGGAGATAAAGAAATAGCATCAAATTTCCGTCCAATTTCACTGTTACCAGCATTCTCAAAAATTTTCGAAAAAGTAATGTACCGTCGTCTTTATAACCATCTTATCTCAAATAACATACTGTCAAAGTCACAGTTTGGATTTCTAAAAGGTTCTGATATTGAGAAGGCTATCTTCACTTACAGTGAAAATGTGCTTAATTCATTAGACAAAAAATTGCAGGCAACTGGTATATTTTGTGATCTATCAAAGGCATTTGACTGTGTAAATCACAATATCCTTTTAAGTAAACTAGAATATTATAGTGTAACAGGAAATGCTGCAAAATGGTTCAAATCTTATATCTCTGGCAGGAAACAAAGGGTGTTATTAGGAAAGAGCTTGATACATGTCTATCAGGCATCATCCAACTGGGAACTAATTACATGTGGGGTCCCACAAGGTTCCATTTTGGGGCCCTTACTTTTTCTTGTGTATATCAATGACCTTTCATCAGTAACATTACCAGATGCCAAGTTTGTTTTGTTTGCCGATGATACAAACATTGCAATAAATAGCAAATCAAGTGTAGTCTTAGAAAGATCAGCCAATAAAATATTTGTGGACATTAATCACTGGTTCCTAGCCAATTCTTTGTCACTAAACTTTGAAAAAACACACTACATGCAGTTCAGAACTTGTAAGGGGTGTCCCAAGAGTATATGTCTAACATATGATGACAAGAAGATAGAAGAAGTGGACAGTGTTAAATTCTTGGGATTACAGCTTGATAATAAATTCAATTGGGAGGAGCACACCACAGAACTGCTGAAGCGTCTTAACAAATCTCTGTTTGCAATGCGAATTTTGTCAGACGTAGGGGATATAAAAATGAAAAAGCTGGCATACTATGCTTACTTTCATTCCATAATGTCATATGGGATTATTTTTTGGGGTAATTCATCAAGCCAAGCTAAAGTTTTCCGGGCACAAAAACGTGCAGTAAGAATTATATGTGGTGTGAACCCAAGAACATCCTGCAGAAGCCTGTTTAGGGAACTAGGGATACTAACTACAGCTTCCCAGTATATTTATTCCTTAATGAAATTTGTCATTAAAAATATATCACTTTTTCAAACCAACAGCTCAATTCATGGAATCAATACTAGAAATAAGAATAATCTTCACAAGAATTTAAAGTCACTTAGTCTTGTACAAAAAGGTGTGCATTATTCAGGGACACACATTTTCAATAACTTGCCAGCAGCCATAAAAAGCTTAACAACCAATGAAATTCAGTTTAAGAGAAGCCTAAAGGATTTATTGGTGGCCAACTCCTTCTACTCCATTGATGAATTTCTTAGTAAAACCAACTGATTTGTATATAAGTACAACATAACTTCTGCACAATTTCAGTGCAGTGATGTGTTCATTGAAAATTTGTGTGTGTGTGTAAGTATAATCTGACTTCTGCACCATTTCAGTGCAGTAATGTGTTCATTGTAAATAAGTATTACAGTAGTTGTATTACATGTTTATTACCTTATAAATAAATAAAAAACGTTTTTTATTTTAAATTCAGTGCATTAGTATTTGTAAAATGACTCTTAGTGTTCATTAAAAATGACGATCATTCCACTTGGGACCTGTGGAATGGTACATTAGCTTATTTGTTTTAGTTGTAAATATTTGTCATGTATTGTTGTTTTTCTGACATGTTCCACATCCAGGAGGACCTCCTCACTACGGATCAATTGGAATGAAAGTAAATCTAATCTAATCTAAATACCATGGGTAATCACCTGGTTATTACTACGCTTTGCCAACTAGTTAGTGTCAAGTTCCGAAACTGAAACCACCACTTGTCCATTACATAATTACCTAACTGTTCTTACAAAGTAAACATTCTTCGAGATATAAGGAAAAAGGTACACTGAACCCGGGGATCTCTATATGCCATACAGACTGACTGCTTTTTATTCTTCTGTAGTAAAGACACATTAAAAACTTACGAACGTGGAGGGCGTGGAATGAACTGGAAATAATTGTTCCTTAACTTTAGAACCTTCTCTCCTGGCTTAAATTTTTTCTCTGCGCCCTTCCTTTTGTTTGCATCTTTGGTTAACCTTTTACGATCTCTGGTGGTTGATTACTACAATTCATCACTCTGACCAACATTATTTGGAATGTCTGACGTTCCTGAATAGTCACAAAGCATGGAAATACCATTTTTACCAAAATAGAACTTACCTTCCTTTTGTGTGTTCGCAAGGAACACTGAGAAATTATTCGGAATTCTGCATATAAGAATGGCAAAGAGTTGTGCAACGGGGATGATATGCCATTATGAGAATATTAAATGTCACAAAATCTTAAGCATTGATGTACAAGAAACTTTACTGGGTAACTTTCTCCAAAATAAGAATACATTAAGTTGTACAAAATCAGGCCATTCTTGGCATGTTTAGCTCAGCAAATATCTTTTCTTCAGTCCAGAATACAGAATGTTCCATACGGCATTCAATGCAAATTAATATCAGAAATCTTACACATCCTAACACAATCCTTTGCTTGCTGCGTGACGCGTTTTAAGTCCAGAAATAACTTTCCGAGAAAACTTTGAAGGAACATGGTAAATGGAAAATGGTTCAAATGGCTCTGAGCACTATGGGACTCAACATCGGAGGTCATCAGTCCCCTATAACTTAGGACTACTTAAACCCAACTAACCTAAGGACATCACACACATCCATGCCCGAGGCAGGATTCGAACCAGCGACCGTAGCGGTCGCGCGGTTCCAGACTGAAGTGCCTAGAACCGCTCGGCCACATCGGCCGGCCATGGTAAATTGAATTATTAAAAGAAAATATTTCTATAAACAAATTATTACTTCATATTGTCTCTCACAATGGTGTTCAGTTTCACTTTGTTCCTTATTTTCCTTCTCAGATGAGCCAACACCGTAATTTACATTCTTAATTCGTTGTTGTTTTCTTTTCTTCAGTACTCTCCCGTCTGTTCATTGCGTTTTTTCTTCCAGTCTTTTGACCACTTCAGATTAGGTTTTTCACTCTCTTTCCTTGGAATCTTTCCATATTCAGTACCTTTTCCCTAAACACTTCTCTGCCAGTTGTTTCTTCAGGTTTTACATTATTTTGTTTCTAACTCCTTTTTTACTTTATGGAACCAGTTTACTGTAACTTTCTATCCCACAGATATTTGAAGACCTTTTGGTTAATCTGCTGTCTTACATTCGGCATAAATGCCCAAAAAAGAGCAGTCTTCTTTTTCTCATTACTTCTGATGCTTTCTGTGTTTTGCTAAGTTTCATTGCTACATCGTAATTACGAACATTCCATACTTTTCTGTGGGCCTAATATTTTCCTAACGATACATCTTTTTAGTGCTTGTTACATTTATGAAAATTATAGTTTAATGCTAGAAATTCGCTTACTTGTAGAGACATTCTTGTTCTACTACTTTATTTAGTTTTGCAATTTGAGACAGATTTCTTTATTGTAAAGGTGGATATGCAGTATGCCATGCACAATCCGCCCGTCACGTGTTTTTATATGACGATAGGAGGACGATGGAATCTTGTCTGTTATAGATGCGCTAGACAGTGGGCCATGCCTGAAACTAGTGGTAGGAATAAAGTACCATTTTTAAAACACAGTCCGGTGGAATGACGTCTTTCCTTGTTTTACGTGAATATGGTAGCAAAGAAATACGTCTGTAGTTGTTAATGCCTTATTTATTGCTTTTCTTATGTAATGGATGTAGCCTAATATGGCATCCTTCCACTTTCCTGGGTTTTTTTCTGTTCTCCAGATATCTCCAAAGATCAATATTACTTCATTTTTATTTGTTCCAAAGCTACGCAGAAAAACAGTGTTCTCCGACAGCATTATTATTTTTTAAGGTTTTAATTACTTTTTCAATTTTTTCCATAGCTGAAAGCCTTGTTCTAGATTTTCATTAGTGTTTGAGAATTCCAGCTTATGAATTGGTACTGGGCAATTAAGAAGCTGATAAAAATAATTTGCAAGTATTTAGCAATTATTTATGTTTGCTTAACCAAAGTCTGCCACTTGTCATCTATGAAACAGACGCTTGGGTTTGGTATTTTTTCAGTCAGTTCTTCAATCTATGCTAAAAATCACAGGTGTAATTTTTTGAAAAGTCTTCCCCTATTTTCACAAGTTTCCTCTTCTAAAAATCTCTTATAGTTCTTCTAACTATCCTTGCTGTTTACTTTCTTTTAATCCTTGTTGTTTACATTATTTGCTATTTAAATTGATCATAGTGTTTAATTTTCCTTGAGCGTTTCCACTACTTCTGGCTTTTGGTTTCCTTTGTTAAGTATGTTCACATATTTCATTCCAACATTTTTTTTTTAAATTTATGAGTGACCAAATGTTTTCTGTGCAGCATTATTAATTCCTTTAGATAATTCTTGCCAGTTGACATGATTAACTATTTTAATTTCGTCATGATATTTTTTTATTTTTTTTATTGTAAATCTGCCTATATTATATTTTGTTAATTTTTGTGACTTTCTTTGTATTTTATTAGGTAGGAGTTTAACCTTAATTCTGGAGAAGTAATTAACGCAGTCAAATACACCATCCAGTATTACGTTCACATTCGCTGTTTCCTATGTGCTACTTGTAGGAACAGTTACATCATCTAACCGAAATTCTCCGTTGTTACTAAAGTTCTCTTCTCTTCCTATTTGAGCACTGAAGTCACCCAAACGTAATGCGGTGTTAATATTCGTTATTTTGAATATCCCTCTTTCTAAAAGATTCATTAATTCTTCCATTATTTCCGTATTTTTCTTGTTGGCTTCATTTATTGGTGCATCGCAATTAAGAAGCGTGGTTTTTTTGCATTTAATTGATACAACAGATAGTTTTTCAGAGGCTGATTTAAATTTTGTTTCAGTCTGTATTATTCTTTTATGAACACAGAAAGCTGCACCCAGTAATGGCATCCCTTTCATAATTCTAATTTACCCTTGATGGAGTAGTTACGAATATCTGCTACAGGTATCTGGTTTCTTTCACTGCTAGAATTCGTCTCTTATTTTTCCCTAAAACGGAGCATACATAAAGTATCTCGCCAGAAGTTGCGTTTACTCACTTCCATCTGTTAACTTGTTTTTCCTGACATCAGTCTTCTGACTGCTTTGATGTGGCACTCTAAGAATTTCTCTCCTGTGCCAGCCTCTTCATTTCAGACCAGCACTTGCAACCTACGTCCTCAGATACTGTAATTTCTGGATGTATTCCAACCTCGGCCTCCCTTTACAGTTTTTGCCCTCTACAGTTCCCTCTAGTACTAAGTGAGTCATCCCTTCATATCTTATGAGGTGTCCTGTCATCCTGTCTCTTCTCCTTGTCAGTGTTTTCCGCATATTACTTTCCTCTCCGATTATGCGCAGAACCTCCTCATTCCTTACCTTATTATTCCACCTAATTTTCAACATTCGCCTGTAGCACTACATCTCAAATGCTTTTCCGGTTTTCTCACAGTCCACGTTTAACTACAGTACAATGCTGTGTTATCTGAAATTTCTTCCTCAAATTAAGCCCTATGTTCGATACTAGTAGACCTCTCTTGGTCAGGAATGCCCTTTTTGTCAGTGCCGGTCTGCTTTTGATGTCCTCCTTGCTGCGTCCGACATTCTTTATTTTGCTGCCTATATGGATGAATTCTTTAACTTCATCTACTTCGTGAACAATCCTGATGTTAAGTTTCTCGCTGTTCTCTTTTCTGCTACTTTTCATTACTTTCGCCTTTCTTCGATTTACTTTCAATCCACATTCTGTAGGCATTAGACTGTTCATTCTATTCAGCAGATCATATAATTCTTCTTCACTTTCACTCAGGATAGCAATGGCATAAGCGAGTCGTATCACTGAGATCCTTTCACCTTGAATTTTAGTTTCATTCCTGAACCTTTCTTTTATTTCCATCATTGCTTCTTCGATGCACAGTTTGAACGGTATGGGCGAAAGACTACATCCCCGTCTTACACCAATTTTAATTCGAGTACGTCGCCCATCCACTGTCATTAATCATTCTTGGCTATTGTACATATTGTATATTACTCGTCTCTCCCTATAGCTTACTTCTATTTTTCTCAGAATTTCGAACATCTTGACCCATTTTACATTATCGAACGCTTTTTCCGGCTCAGAAAATCCTATGACCGTCTCTTGATTTTTTTTTTTTAGTCAGGTGGTATGTCACCATACACACCAAAGTGAATAGTCTTTTTGTTCCCACTTCGCCCAGTGATGGAATGTTATCTGTCCTTTCTGCCTTATTTGATCTTAAGTCCTCCAAAGCAGTCTTAAAATCTGGTTCTAATATTGGATCCCCTATCACTTCTAAATTGACTCCTGTTCCTTCTTCTATCATACCAGACAAAACTCCCTCTCACAGAGGCCTTCAATGGTTTCCTTCTACCTTCCTTTTTTGATTCCTTCCATTTTTCATGCAGCGATTTCGTCTTAACTTCAGCAGCGTCTTATATTTCTGTATTCCTCAATTTCCCTGAACATTTTTGTGTTTCCTTCTTTCATCGATCAACTAAAGTATTTCTTCTGTTACCCATAGTTTCGTTACAGTTACCTTATTGGTACCTACGTTTTTCTTTCCAACTTTTGTGGTTGCCACCTTTAGGGACGTCCATTCCTACTCTACTGTACTGCCTACTGAGCTACTTGTTGTATCTTGAAACACGTATGTATTCAGTAGCAGCGATGGCGAGGCATGACAGAATCTCTGACCAGAGAGTTATTTATCGTTGCTAGTCTGCGCTTGACCGCGCGTGAGTGCAGTAGTTGTACGTAGCGAGTCGCGAGAGCATGTAGTTCAGTTGCGAGTTGTCAGTTGCGAGTTGTACTTTGTCGGAGTTGTGTGTGAGGAGTCGGCGGGCGTCGACATGGGTCTCTGGTCAAGGTTCGGGACGTGGTATATTGTTAAATAAGGTAATGAAGCATCATTGCGCACATCTGATAATGTAATGTATGTTAATTGTAATTAATTTGTTCAAGAAATGCCCCAATAATAATTTTGTTTTCAAAGCAATCGTTTTTAAGAAAAGAATCATTCCAATGAAACAATATTTCCTATGCTTTTCCTCCCAGAATCAATATATCAGATTAATTATTGCACAGGGCCTAAGGTCAGCGCAGCTGCCCTTATAAAATTTATCAGGTTGATCTTAGCGTTAATTTTGCGGGGACTTAACATCTTTGCACATTTTTATTATCATTGACCTTTATTACCGTGGGAAGCTAACATTTGGCTATATTTCCATTTTCATTCAATTCATATATTTTAAAAATAATTACGGGGAGGTTACACTTAGCACGATGTCCATTCACATTTAAATATTTTTCTTTTATTTTTGTGGGGAGGTTACACTTGGCGACATCCGGTCCAGGATCGTATTTCTTTGAGAATCTTCTGAAACGTAGCCAGATATCTGCTCTTATTTACTAAAATATAATTAGCATTTGGCGCAACGCTTTTACTAATTTTGTGACTTTCTTTCCTCAGATCATCGGCAATTCGTTGCTCTGTTGTATTTGTGTTTGTTGCTTTTTGCATTGTGCTTATTTAATTATTGAATAATTGTCATTTGTTTTGAGAAAAATGCCGCGAAAGACTATTAACAGTGCATCACGAGGTATAATGAGTGAAATAACCGATTTAAACAACTTCACCGATTGTACTTGTGATACGCAGTGTAATGATGACAATCCTGCGTTCACTGACAATCAGTGCGTTCCAACCACTAATGATGAGGTTTATCTTAATGATGAACAAACGAACTCAATTGTCTCCTCTGTTAATTTGACGACAATTGATGACGCGGGGCGCTCTATTGTAATGAGCGCTGCCCAGCTTAACACAACCGGTTTGGAAAATTCAAGTAACGTACAGACAAATTTTACTAATGAAAATGGACAGTGTACTGAAAGTACGACGGATTCATTTAGTTCCGAAATAGTGACCGATAGTGCACATCCGATTGGCAAACCCTTTCAAAAATCACAAAATGGCCGAATGATTACACAAAACGTGACAATTGTAGGCACGTCATTAAACAGCACAGAGAATAGAATAGGTAATATTGGCTCAGATCACATTATGGCACTACTGCTACAACAATTTGATGAAAAATTCCAACAACTTAGTGAGAAAATAGACAACAATTCCAAACAACAGAGTGAAGATTTTAAACAACAACTTAACGAAAATTCCAAACAACAGAGTAAAAAACTAGACAATAATAATGAAGATCTCAAACAACTTAGTGAACAGGTCAGGCAACAGAGTGAAGATAACAAACAAGATAATGAAAAACTCAAACAATACTTTAATGAAAAATTAGACAACAATTCCAGACAGCTTAGTGAACAAATTAGAGCCGTTGCCGCGCAGTGTCATGATACTAAGGAACAGTTACGCGTGGAAATTGAGGCTTGTTCAAAGAAAAGTAGCGAAGAAATTAGATCTGTTGCGCAAGAATTAAGGGATATGCAAACAGCTGCAACAGAATTACTCAGAGACGAAATGAGTACAGTCGGTAAACAATGCTCTGAAAAGGCAACACAATTACGAGATGAGTTTAAATTAATGACAGCAGAACTTTCGCGCACAATGGACGCAAAGATAGACGCGAAATTTGAAGAACAGAACACTCAAATTGACGAGCGCTTTAATCATCACCTACAAAACAGTGATACGCGTTTCCGCAAATTTATACAGGATCAAGATAAAGTAAATGTCATGGAAACAACCTCTGCACAGAGACAAGAAGATAAACGTAAAATGTTTGCGAAGGCAAAAACATACGTAGACAACAATATTGCTACAGTGTCCGACGAAATTAATACCATCAAACAGTTGAACATAGAATTACGTGAGGAAATTTCTGATCTTAAATCAAAAACAGATACACACACAGCAGATATTCAGACAGTGACAGACAGATTCGAACAATTAGAACTAACACAGGATTCCAATGTCGTGAAAGCTGACGTTAAAAAATTTAACGAAACAACATGTGAATTACAAAAAATGATTAATGCCTCTGACACTAAGAACGATGATCAGGTAAAAATACTGACTGAAAAATGTGATGAATTGGCCAGTCGTATTGATGTTATTGAAAGTAATAATGAAAGCAAATCAGACGATACTGCACCGATTTTGTTTAATCAAACACCGGAATTTCAAAATCTACAACAGACAATCAATGAGATCGATTCATCTAATAACACATTACGTAGAAAATTATCAAGTTTACAGCAAGAGGTAACAGAGATAAAAAATATTTCACTCAATAACACAGCACAGCATGCGCGCCATTCAGAACATTTCTCACGCTCGTACAGCCAGTGTAACTTAGGCAATTTACAGAGACTACGCGAGCTAAAATCCGAAAAGCTACGCGACTTAAAATCTGAAATGACACAGACAAACAGATTCTCACACAATCGTGAACATGTTCACACATTCAGTGATAAGAACATTGATTATAAGCAATTTGTATGTGTAAGAAAATCTAAGGAACTTAATAATGACAGAGTACAGATACAAATTTTGAACTGGATACAACAATTTGCTCTTGAATTTTTACCAACATTTCATGTAATGCAGAAACTACAATTAGCATGGATACAGCAATTTATTTCTGGATTTTTACCGCCATTGCCTGTACCACAAAAGCTGAAATTTATTTGCAGCGCGTAATAGATCTCAGGGGATTCATTACGCTTTAATGAATATGTGCCGTAGCGTGCATAGGGCCCCGAGCTGTAGTAGTGCTGTTTCATCTTTAGTTTTCTGCACTGCTGCCTTCTCTTCTACTATCCTTTATATCTATTAAAACAGCTCTTCAACTATTGCTCTACCTAGAATTAAGAAAAATGTCAAGAAAACCCGATAAGACAAGCATTTACTGAAAGTGATAATTTCTCTTTAGGCACTCAAGAAATGACAACAACGAAAACTTTAATAACTGATAAAATTTTAATCATCAGTATGTACAAAATTTTCAGCAGTCGCAACCACATTTTGGTAACAATGGATGTTTTTCACCACAACAGCATGAAAGTCAGCCGCTTAGCATACGTAACCAACAATGCAGTCTACAAGGTCAACCAAACTTTAATGTTTCGCCGCGTGCACGTATAGTCTCAGCTACAACGAATAGTAACGCACAGCAGCAAAGAAATAACTACGTATAGAAACACACTATTTCAATTCCTATCGCAATGCACCGTATAGAAATGACTATCATGACAGACGTAAAAATAATGAGCACAATTCTCAGCGTACATTTAATAACAGTCGATCTTTTCAGCAGCAAGAACATCAGCAACAACGTATTATCATGAATGAACCAGACAATAGGTGTCATCCATAGCGTAAGACGTCAGGAAGAAATAACAGAACTGTACAAATAGTGGAACTGCCACAGCATCCTCCGGAAAATAATAACACGTTAGATGGAATTTGACTATTTACAGTACAGGTTGCATATTTCAGTAACGTAAGCAATAATTTTGACACGCAGAATCTTGTTCACGAAAATGTTATTAATTTTGACGCCATCCGACACACGTTTGCATGAAAGATAAACGTACGTAGACGACATTCTTATTGCAGAAGCTAACTGGTCTGAACACAATGTGATTTTAGAACGACTGTTGCAAACTTTTCGTGCACGAGGACTCACAGTTAATCTCAGTAAATCGCATTTTGGTAAAACTTCTATAAAATTTCTTGGACACGTAATTTCAGCAGAAGGCATTGCGCCTGATCCGGAAAAACTTGAAGCTCTACGTGACATTACTGTTCCTACGACGAAGAAGCAATTACGCAGCTTTTTGGGCTTAATTAACTTTTTTCGTAAATTTATTCATCACTCTGCTTTAGACACACCTAGATTATGCCAATTGATAGGTAAAAACACTATTTGGTCCTGGGATAAGCAAGCACATTCTGAATTTATGAACTTGAAACACGCCTTGTTGAATGCACCACTTTTATCGCACCCAGATCTTACCAGAAATTTTTCCATTGCCACCGACAGTTCTAACACCGCTTTAGGAGTACATATTTTTCAGGAAATTGAAGAAGATGGCTCAACAGTAATTAAAAACATCGCATTTGCAAGTCGCATTCTGTCACCTGCTGAACGAAATTATTCCGTTACTGAACTTGAAACATTATGTGTTGTTTGGGCATTTACGAGATTTCGGCATTTTCTTTATGGGAGACACACTACAGTTTACACAGACCATAGAGCGATACAATTTTTACTTTCAGCTAAATTTACACACGACAGACTAAGGTAGATGGAAGCTTTATTTACAGGAATTTAATTTTACAATTGTTCACATTCCCGGCACACAAAATGTTGTAGCAGATGCACTATCTCGTTCTCTCAGCAACAATCAGCAAGACGTCGCAACCAACTTCTGCAAAGCAAATTTCAGCGTGATGTACATCCAACAAGTTGCATTTGAAAATTTTATTTCGTCGTCATTACAGGACATAGCACAAGAGCAGAATAAAGACAACGTGTGGAATCAAATTAAAGACCTTTGGCAAGATAAGAATAATGTTACGATTAGGAACCATTACACTGTACGCAATGACATTCTGTTTCGCCGCTCTCACCCTGACAGCAACAATTGGTTATTATGCATTCCTGACGAACTGGTATACTCATTTAAGTTACGCACATTGCGGAGCTAGGAAATGTTTTCTTATACTGAGACAGAACTGTTATTTTACCAACATGGAGAAACGTATATGACGTGTTTTAGCGTCATGTAAAATCTGCCAGAAAGCTAAGTCAGACACAACTTCACATATTCCTCCATTATATCCCATTGTACCTGTTAAATTGAGACATATGGCCGATGTAGACATTTTCGATCCGATTCCCAGAACTAATATAGGTTATTGCTACATCTTTGACGCTGTTGAACTCACTTCAAAATTTGTTACTTTCACTCTGTTACGTAAAGCTACTGCTACAACTATTTCGAAAGCATTTGTAAAACATTTTCTATTTCATGTAGGGCATGTGTTGAGAGTTGTTGTTGTTGTGGTCTTCAGTCCTGAGACTGGTTTGATGCAGCTCTCCATGCTACTCTATCCTGTGCAAGCTTCTTCATCTCCCAGTACCTACTGCAACCTACATCCTTCTGAATCTGCTTAGTGTATTGATCTCTTGGTCTCCCTCTACGATTTTTACCCTCCACACTGCCCTCCAGTGCTAAATTTGTGATCCCTTGATGCCTCAAAACATGTCCTACCAACCGATCCCTTCTTCTAGTCAAGTTGTGCCACAAACTTCTCTTCTCCCCAATCCTATTCAATACCTCCTCATTAGTTGCGTGATCTACCCATCTATCTTCAGCATTCTTCTGTAGCACCACATTTCGAAAGCTTCTATTCTCTTCTTGTCCAAACTGGTTATCGTCCACGTTTCACTTCCATACATGCCTACACTCCATACAAATACTTTCAGAAACGACTTCCTAACACTTAAATCTATACTCGATGTTAACAAATTTCTCTTCTTCAGAAACGATTTCCTTGCCATTGCCAGTCTACATTTTATATCCTCTATACTTCGACCATCATCAGTTATTTTACTCCCTAAATAGCAAAACTCCTTTACTACTTTAAGTGTCTCACTTCCTAATCTAATCCCCTCAGCATCACCCGACTTAATTCGACTACATTCCATTATCCTCGTTTTGCTTTTGTTGATGTTCATCTTATATCCTCCTTTCAAGACACTGTCCATTCCGTTCAACTGCTCTTCCAAGTCCTTTGCTGTCTCTGACAGAATTACAATGTCATCGGCGAACCTCAAAGTTTTTATTTCTTCTCCATGGATTTTAATACCTACTCCGAATTTTTCTTTTGTTTCCTTTACTACTTGCTCAATATACAGATTGAATAACATCGGGGAAAGGCTACAACCCTGTCTCACTCCTTTCCCAACCACTGCTTCCCTTTCATGCCCCTCGACTCTTATAACTGCCATCTGGTTTCTGTACAAATTGTAAATAGCCTTTCGCTCCCTGTATTTTAGCCGTACCACCTTCAGAATTTGAAAGAGAGTATTCCAGTCAACATTGTCAAAAGCTTTCTCCAAGTCTACAAATGCTAGAAACGTAGGTTTGCCTTTCCTTAATCTAGCTTCTAAAATTAGTCGTAGGGTCAGTATTGTCTCACGTGTTCCAATATTTCTACGGAATCCAAACTGATCTTCCCCGAGCTCCGCTTCTACCAGTTTTTCCATTCTTCTGTAAAGAATTCGCGTTAGTATTTTGCAGCTGAGACTTATTAAACTGATAGTTCGGTAATTTTCACATCTGTCAACACCTGCTTTCTTTGGGATTGGAATTATTATATTCTTCTTGAAGTCTGTGGGTATTTCGCCTGTCTCATACATCTTGCTCACCAGATGGTAGAGTTTTGTCATGACTGGCTCTCCCAAGGCCATCAGTAGTTCTAATGGAATGTTTGCTACTCCCGGGGCCTTGTTTCGACTCAGGTCTTTCAGTGCTCTGTCAAACTCTTCACGCAGTATCTTATCTCCCATTTCATCTTCATCTACATCCTCTTCCATTTCCATAATATTGTCCTCAAGTACATCGCCCTTGTATAAACCCTCTATATACTTCTTCCACCTTTCTGCCTTCCCTTCTTTGTTTAGAACAGGGTTGCCATCTGAGATCTTGATATTCATACAAGTGGTTCTCTTCTCTCCAAAGGTCTCTTTAATTTTCCTGTAGGCAGTATCTATCTTACCCCTAGTTAGACAAGCCTCTACATCCTTACATTTGTCCTCTAGCCATCCCTGCTTAGCCATTTTGCACTACCTTTCGATCTCATTTTTGAGACGTTTGTACTCCTTTTTGCCTGTTTCATTTACTGCATTTTTATATTTTCTCCTTTCATCAATTAAATTCAATATTTCTTCTGTTACCCAAGGATTTCTATTAGCCCTCGTCTTTTTACCTACTTGATCCTCTGCTGCCTTCACTACTTTATCCCTCAGAGCTACCCATTCTTCTTCTACTGTATTTATTTCCCCCATTCCTGTAAATTGTTCCCTTATGCTCTCCCTGAAACTCTCTACAACCTCTGGTTCTTTCAGTTTATCCAGGTCCCATCTCTTTAAATTCCCGCCTTTTTGCAGTTTCTTCAGTTTCAATCTGCAGTTCATAAACAATAGATTGTGGTCAGAATCCACATCTGCCCCAGGAAATGTCTTACAGTTTAAAACCTGGTTCCTAAATCTCTGTCTTACCATTATGTAATCTATCTGATACCTTTTAGTATCTCCAGGATTCTTCCAGGTATACAACCTTCTTTCATGATTCTTGAACCAAGTGTTAGCTATGATTAACTTATGCTCTGTGCAAAATTCTACAAGGCGGCTTCCTCTTTCATTTCTTCCCCCCAATCCATATTCACCTGCTATGTTTCCTTCTCTCCCTTTTCCTACTGACGAATTCCAGTCACCCATGACTATTAAATTTTCGTCTCCCTTCACTACCTGAATAATTTCTTTTATCTCGTCATACATTTCATCAATTTCTTCATCATCTGCAGAGCTAGTTGGCATATAAACTTGTACTACTGTAGTAGTCATGGGCTTTGTGTCCATCTTGGCCACAATAATGCGTTCAATATGCTGTTTGTAGTAGCTAACCCGCATTCCTATTTTTTTTATTCATTATTACACCTACTCCTGCATTACCCCTATTTGATTTTGTATTTATAACCCTGTAATCACCTGTCCAAAAGTCTTGTTCCTCCTGCCACCGAACTTCACTAATTCCCACTATATCTAACTTTAACCTATCCATTTCCCTTTTTAAATTTTCTTACCTACCTGCCCGATTAAGGGATCTGACATTCCACGCTCCGATCCGTAGAATGCCAGTTTTCTTTCTCCTGATAACGACGTCCTCTTGAGTAGTCCCCGTCCGGAGATCCAAATGGGGGACTATTTTACCTCCGGAATATTTTATCCAAGAAGACGCCATCATCATTTAATCATACAGTAAAGCATGTCCTCGGGAAAAATTACGGCTGTAGTTTCCCCTTGCTTTCAGCCGTTCGCAGTACCAGCACAGCAAGGCCGTTTTGGTTAATGTTACAAGGCCAGATCAGTCAATCATCCAGACTGTTGCCCCTGCAACTACTGAAAAGGCTGCTGCCCCTCTTCAGGAACCACATGTTTGTCCGGCCTCTCAACAGATACCCCTCCGTTGTGGTTGCACCTACGGTACGGCCATCTGTATCGCTGAGGCACGCAAGCCTCCCCACCAATGGCAAGGTCCATGGTTTATGGGGGGGGGGGGGGGGGGTGTTGAAAGTAATTTCCGATAATGGATCACAATTTCGTTCTGCTATATGGACACGCATGTTACGAGCTAGAAACATTTCTCCGATCTATGTATCCAAGTACCATGCTTCTTCGAACCCTTGTGAACGATTAATGAAAGAAATTGGTAAACTGTGTAGAATATACTGCCACAAAAGACATATTGATTGGGACACACACATATTCTCATTCCAAGATGTAATTAATTACATTCCAAATGAATCCACTATGCTATCTCCGTCTGTTATACTGAAAAATGTTGAACCAGCTAACAGAATTGCAGAATTAGTAAACTTTCCTACATCTCGTCGACTACGACACCATGAAGTAATTTACATTGCGCTGAACAACATCAAACGTGTCACAGAGCGCTGGAGAAGACAGCAAAAACAAGTTTGTATACGCCGTGACTTTCACATTGGACAGAAGATATTAGTACGTACACACTATTTATTCAGCAGAATAAAAGGTAAGTGTAGTAAATTTGAACTTCTATACGCAGGTCCATATCGGATTCGCAGCATTCCTCACCCCAATGTTGTACACGTCGAAACTCTGAGAACCAGAAAAAGTAAAGGCAACCACCATGTCTACAATATTAAACCCTTTATTGAATGTAGACACTTTATGATTTAACATTCTGTGATGTCATTTACTAATTTTTATGATCACTTATGCAATTATATTCACATGACTAATTATTGATGATTATCGTATTTTTTTCTTGGCAAGTGCCCGGCAAGGTAAGGTTAGCAGGTCGCTCTTCTTGTCGCTACACATCAGACCGTGCATATTTTTCCAGATGAATTTACACATTTATGACTACTTCTGCAATTATGTTTATGTGACTACTTACTGATGATTATCGTATTTTTTCTTGGCAAGAGCCTGGCAAGGTAAGGTTAGCAGGTCGCTCTTCTTGTCGTTACATATCAGACTGTGCACATTTTTTCCAGAGAAACTTACGTATCTTATGAATAATTATGCAATTTTATCTAGTGACATATTAATTTTATTAAATTCTCTCTCCATTAAAGTCTTTAATTCTCGCCTCTACTAACTACACAACATAAGGTGAACTCAAAGAAGGTCACAATTCTTGTCATCATTTTTTTATGTATGTACGATTGTTTTCATATGCACTATGAAATAATTAAGATATAACACACACCAGTTGACTTTGACATTTTTGCCCTATGATATCTCAAGATCGTGACTGTTTTACATTTTTGCTGCTGCATTGTGATATTCTGTGTACATTTTTGCATTTGAACACTGTCTATTTTTTTTCATATTACGTTTTCTGTCATGGTATGCTGTATGCTTAATTATGTTATCATAAACCAGTCATTATTTAGTGAGTATATGATGTAAATGCAAGACATTAATCTTTGTTCATCAATTTCAGAAAGAAATGATGCGTAAAAGAAATAAATTAAACAGAAATGGGAATTTCATCTTCGGAATGAACGAAAGAAGATGCAAACCTCGTGATGAAGAGTAAATGGATCAGGATTAACAAGCATTAACAAGAATATACTATACACATCGTAGAATAGCAGTCTTAACTAATTTTTTCTTTCAGAATACAAGGCGATTGATGCAAGCTGTCAGACAGAACTACACATCGTAGTTTTAGTGATGAAATATGCTAGAGATAAAGAATAGTTATGTAATGGGTAATGAAGTGATTTTTTTGGAGATGATAATGAATGCTGATGAATAATGATGAAGAATATGCTACTATGGATAATGAAGTTTTTCTTTACAGGTGATGATAATAATGGAGTTATGATAATGAAGTGATGAATAATGAAGTTTTTTCTTTACAGATGAGGATATTGTTGAAGTTATGTATTTATGCTATGTAGTTATTTAAGTATTTGTTGCAGTTTTCTTTGACAGCAGGTATTATATTGCATAGTATAATGACAGAAGGTTTTGGAAAGGGCAGCTATGAAACACATTTTTATACACATTTCACTACCTGTTAATTCGAAGTTCACTTCTTTTCAGCATAAAATGCATTTCTTCTTTCAGCTTAATAATCCAATTTTTATATATTTTCGCAGGTGAAATTATTTATGAAATTAATGTGCTATAAGCAGTTGTTCATTAAATCTATATCATTTATGAATGTGATTACATATACTCTACTTGTTTCATAATCTTGCAACAGCGGACTCATGACGAATGACGTTACACATTTTCATTTACAGCAACAATGCAGAAGCAATTTTCTTTTTGCTTTCCCCTACAATTACCCAAAGCAATGTATTGCTAACAAAAAAATGTATTACCAGTCCCAAATAGTGATACCAGTTTAAGAGAGTTCTGAGTAATGCTGATCAGCTATGAATAATATGTCACTTGAATAATGAACGCTACTGATTATGGTATTGAAATGACCAATGACAATGTTGTCTGTAAATCAATGAATGAACATTTTTCTGTAATACTACATACAACTGGGAAAAGAATGCTACTGATTACTGTATTGAGATGATTACTGTATTCAAATGAACAATGATTAATAATGCTTTGTAACTAGGAAATGAATGCTACTAATAATGCTTTGTAACAAGGAAATGAATGCTACTGATTATGCTTTGTAACTGGGAAAAGAATGCTACTGATTACTGTATTGAGATGATTACTGTATTTAAATGACCAATGATTAATAATGCTTTGTAACTAGGAAATGAATGCTACTAATAATGCTTTGTAACAAGGAAATGAATGCTACTAATTATGCTTTGTAACTGGAAAAAGAATGCTACTTATTACTGTATGAGATGATTACTGTATTTAAATGACCAATGATTAATTAATAATGCTTTGTAACTAGGAAATGAATGCTACTAATAATGCTTTGTAACAAGGAAATGAATGCTACTGTTATGCTTTGTAACTGGGAAAAGAATGCTACTGATTACTGTATTGAGATGATTACTGTATTTAAATGACCAATGTTTAATTAATAATGCTTTGTAACTAGGAAATGAATGCTACTGATTATGCTTTGTAACTGGGAAAAGAATGCTACTGATTACTGTATTGAGATGATTACTGTATTTAAATGACCAATGATTAATAATGCTTTGTAACAAGGAAATGAATGCTACTAATAATGCTTTGTAACAAGGAAATGAATGCTACTAATTATGCTTTGTAACTGGGAAAAGAATGCTACTGATTACTGTATTGAGATGATTACTGTATTTAAATGACCAATGATTAATAATGCTTTGTAACAAGGAAATAAATGCTACTGATTATGCTTTGTAACTGGGAAATGAACGCTACTGATTACGGTATTGAAATGACCAATGACAATGTTGTCTGTAAATCAATTAATGAACATTTTTCTGTAATACTACATACATGGTACAGAAATGTTCAATAACTGGGCTATGAATGCCCCAAACTACTAATGTAATTCCCAATGAAGACTAGTATGTGACTTAATGTCCTTCACTTTCTAACATAACTACCCTGAATTACTGTATTATCCATTTGTCCTGTATATCCTCTTGATCATGGAGCACTATTTGGTTTTTGCACTAATTCTACGTTGGTGTGCCTTGTAAGAGCGTGGTGTTGACACGACATGCTGTCCACCACCGTGAGCGATGGAGACGTTATTATGGTCCCACTGTTTGGTGTACCTGATGTACTGTCAAAATGATAACATGGAATACTACTACGACATTTCAGTGTCTTGGGTACGCTGATAAATATTTCTGGGAAAAGAACTTCAGATTGTCTGACTTGTACTTCTGTGGAAAGATATGGACTTTCAGTGCAGCTGCGTGCAACCTAAAGTGCTACAACCATGATGCAATCCTTCCCTTTCCTATCCTAATTCTTGTAACATAGTGAAAATAATTTTTTGCTAACATCATTTGTATTCATGGCCTATACATTTTTTTTTCTTCTTGAACTACAGTGCGAGTGCACTTTTGTTATTTTCTAACATGATTAATACTCATTGTATGTACATTTCGATTTGCTGATATATTCTGAACTACAGTGCGTGTGCACTTTTGTCATTTTTCTAACATGATTTCTACTTATTGTATATACATTTTGTGATTTGCTGATATATTCTGAATTTCAGTGCGTGTGGACTTTTGTCATTTTATAACATTATTACTACTCATTGTATGTACATTTTGATTTGCTGATATGTTCTGAACTCAGTGCATGTGCACTTATGTCACTTGTCAACATGATTTTTTGCCATTATGTTTATTTGTTGTGAAAATGCTAAAGAGTTTTTCAGTGTGTGTGCACTTATGTCAATTGTTAATATGTTTTGTACTCACATTTTGTCATTGCCTAATATGTTTTGTACTTGGTGCGTGTGCATCATATTTACTTCATGTTCTATATCTGTATATATGCTGTAATTGTAAAGTTAATTAATTCTGAAAAAATTTGTTGCTCATGGCAAGTCCAAATGACTCACCATCGCTGCCAAATTTTTGACCCCCCCTCCCAGTCGAGGGTTATGAAACACGTATGTATTCAGTAGCAGCGATGGCGAGGCATGACAGAATCTCTGACCAGAGAGTTATTTATCGTTTCTAGTCTGCGCTTGACCGCGCGTGAGTGCAGTAGTTGTACGTAGCGAGTCGCGAGAGCATGTAGTTCAGTTGCAAGTTGTCAGTTGCGAGTTGTACTTTGTCGGAGTTATGTGTGAGGAGGCGGCGGGCGTCGACATGGGTCTCTGGTCAAGGTTCGAGACGTGGTATATTGTTAAATAAGGTAATGAAGCATCATTGCGCACATCTGATAATGTAATGTATGTTAATTGTAATTAATTTGTTCAAGAAATGCCCCAATAATAATTTTGTTTTCAAAGCAATCGTTTTTAAGAAAAGAATCATTCCAATGAAACAATATTTCCTATGCTTTTCCTCCCAGAATCAATATATCAGATTAATTATTGCACAGGGCCTAAGGTCAGCGCAGCTGCCCTCATAAAATTTATCAGGTTGATCTTAGCGTTAATTTTGTGGGGACTTAACATTTTTGCACATTTTTTATTATCATTGACCTTTATTACCGTGGGAAGCTAACATTTGGCTATATTTCCATTTTCATTCAATTCATATCTTTTAAAAATAATTACGGAGAGGTTACACTTAGCACAATGTCCATTCACATTTAAATATTTTTCTGTTATTTTTGCAGGGAGGTTACAATCTATAGCCGTAGAGAACTTAAAGCCTGTCTCGTCATTTCTTAGTACGTCCGTATCTCACTTCTTTGGGTATTCTACATCCACTTCCAATCAAAAAGCTTGATATGAATCAAGGAAAACAACCCTACTATTCTCTACAAGAATTTTATCGTTCCAGTAATCATTATAATCTTAGCAACCATTTCATCAAAAAATTAATTACTGACCGAGAAAAAAGATTACTATTTGAGTGTGGATTAATCCAACATTTACATCTACATTTATACTCTGCAAACCACCGTGAGGTGCATGGGAGAGGGTATGTCCCATTGTACCAGTTATTAGAGTTTCTTGATGTTCGATTCACGTATGGAGCGTGGGAAGAATGATTATTTGAATGTCTCTGTGCATGCAGTAATTATTCTAATCTTATCCTCACGATCCCTGTGTGAGCGATACGTAGGGGGTTGTAGTAATCATTTAAACCCAGTTCTTGAAACTTTGTTAACAGACTTTTTCGGGACAATTTGGGTCTGTCTTCAAGAGTCTACCATTTCAGTTCCCTCAGTATCTCTATGACACTCTCTCATGGATGAAACAAACCTGTATACCTTCATTGTCCTCTGTTAGTCCTATCTGGTACGGGTCCCACAAATTTCAGCTATATTCCAGACCCGGTCGCATGAGTGAATTGTAAGCAATCTCTTTTGTAGACTGATTGCACTTCCCCAGTATTCTACCAATAAACCGAAGCCTACCACCTGCTTTACCGACGACTGAACCTATGTGAACATTCCATTTCATATCCCTATAGTGATACACCAAGGTACTTGTATGAGCTGGCCGATACTAAGAGTAATTCATTGATATTATAGTCATAGGATACAACATTTTTTCGTTTTGTGAAGTACAAAATTTTACGTTTCTGAACATTTCGAGCAAGTTGCCTACCTTTGCACCAGGTTGAAACCTTATCAAGATCGGACTTAATATTTATGCTGCTTCTATCAGATGGTGCTTCATTATAGATAACCGCATCATCTGCAAAAAGCTTGATTTTACTATTAATATGGTATAGAAAGTGATTAATATGCAACATTAACAGAATGGGTCGCAACACAAGTCCCTGGGGCACACCCTAAGTTACTTATACATCTGACAGAGACTCTCCATCCAAAATAACAGGTTGTGTTCTCTCTACCAAAAAGTCCTTAATCCAGTCACAAATTTCATTATGATAGTTTTGATAATTAGGGTAGGTGCGGTACTGAGTTACATGCTTATCGGAAAGCGAGAAACACTGCATCTACCCGATTGCCTTGATCCAAAGCTTTCAATATATCGTGTGAGAAAAGTGCAAGTTGGATTCTACATGATCGATGTTTTAGAAAACCACGTTGGTTGGTATTGAGGAGCCATTCCGTTCAAGGTACCTCATTATGTTTGGGCCCAGAATATGTTACAAGATTCTATAACAAATCGATGTCATGGATATTGGACGGCAGACTTCCTGTAGACTGGTGTGATCTGTTCGTTTCTCCAAGAACTGGGAACGGTTTTAGTTTGAGGAATCTACTATAGTGAGAAGAGGGGCAAACTCGCCGTAAATTCAGTATAGAATCTGACAGAGATTTCATCTGGGCCCGGAGCTTGGTTCAGCTTCAACGATTTCAGGTGTTTATAAACACCATAAACGTTATTATTTATTTCATTAATCTTTTCAGTGGTACGAGGATAAAACTGGCGCATATCTCCTTGGTTTTCCTTTCTAAAAGAACATTTGAAAACGGATTTAAGCACTGCAGCTTTCCTTTGCTGCCTTCAATTTCAGTTCCTGTCTCATACGCTAGGGCTTGGACACTAACTTTGGTGCCACTGACAGCCTTTACATACAACCAGAATTTCTTTGGATTTTGTGAAACGTTATTTAACAGTATTCTGCTACGTTAGTCATTGAAGGCATCACGCATTGCTCTCTTGACAGCCTAAGGTGTTTCAGTCAACATCTCTCTATCTATAGCCTTACGCTTTGTTTCACGCCTATTATGCAGTAATCTCTGTTTCCTTAGAAGTTTCTTTACGGTGACTGTATACCACGGAGGTTCCCTCCCATTATGAACTGTTCTACTGGGTACATATCTACCGAGTGTTTGGTCAACTATTCTTTTAAACTTGAGCCAGAGTTCTTCTACATGCTCCCGACTTGTGTTGAAAGTTTCAAGTTCCTCACTGAGAAGTGACATTAATGATTGTTTATCTAGACTACTGAACATATGTATCTTTCTGCTTGTTTTAGTTGTACTTTGATTATCATTGTTACCACAGTAGCGTCATGGTCACTGTATTAGTTTAGAAGTGGTCATCCTCAGTTTATTCTCCCTGACCAATTTCTTAAACTTCAGCCTACTCTTCATCATTACTAAATTGTGATGAGAGTCTATGTCTGCTCCTGGGTGGCCTTATAATCCAGTATCTCAAACTATTTTGTATTTCGGGCAACCACAGATGTTGAAAGGCTTGATGTTAGGAAGTACTTCGCTTACAGCTGCTAAAATTGTTGGTTATTAAACGCGACCGGTTTCGCGGCTTTAAACCGCATCGTCAGATGGATCTATGTGGTAAAAGGCAAAGTACAGTGTCACCACATGTTGCAGATATTAAAATTAGGAAAAGAATGTCTAAAACATACTCATAACCTTAAAAGATCATAGGCATACCCATAGCTCCTAGTCCACATTTACTGTTCAGAGAATATTATTAATAATTGGCGAGCGAAAGGTAAAGAGGGAGTGCCCCATTCTTTTGAATTTGCCTGCGTCTAAAAAGAAAAAAGAAAATATTTTACAGTGAGCGGACGATAATTTTTTTTTGGAAAAGAGGCCCGATTGGCAATAAAGAATTGTCGCTGATAACAGGATTAGGTGCGGTAGACAATTACAATGTGGAAAGAATCAGATGGCAGTGTCTTACCAGGGTAGCTCAGTGCAGGACAAGGCAACAGCGGCCCGCTCGAACGACAAAGAGAGACTTGCTGGCTGGCGGAACGGAAGCCATCCATGTGGTGTTTCTCCTAACATCAATTCAGTATTGATTTCGGAATCTCTGTCTGACCATGAGGTAATCTAACTGAAATCTTCCCATATCACCCAGCCTGCTCCATGTTTACGTTCTCGTCGTGTGATTCTTCAACGGAGTATTCGCTTTTACTAATTGAGATTTAATACAGAACTCAGTATTTCTCCTCTCTCATTCCTTGTCCCGAGCCCACATCCCCTATAACTCTTCTTCTACTCCTTCCCCTGTAATGCATTCCAACAGTTCCTCATGACTATTAGATTTTTACCTCCCTTTATGTACTGTATTACCTGCATCCGTGGTCTTGCTACCTTACTGTCAATGGGAAGCAAGTATGCCGGTCACTTCTTCACAGGATTAACCTCGCAGACATCCCGTTGCGTGTCGACTGTGATGTTATGGACACAGACGAGCACCACCTGGTGTGCAGATCGGCGAGAGGTGTCTGGTTCTTGGTGCGACAAATGTTGTCCCTAATTAGCCATATGACTCCACATCAGATATCTACTCAACTGCTCCTCTTTTCAGGACGGGGATAGTTCCCGCAAGCGAAAACGGACTCTGTGAAGTGGATTTGTGGACAGGCAGCACACTACTTGTCTGCTGGTGGCGAGAAAAGTATCCTTGACTTTTGCCAGTTCCTTAATGAACGCGATTGTACATTTGTCTGCAATACAAAATACAGACAATTTTTCTCTTCCTTAAGCCAGCCCACAGCAGAGGTGTTCCTGTCATGAAGCGTTGATCCTGGCCTCTTCCACACTTAGAACCGATATATTCACTGTTCATCGGAATGTTCTTCTCGGAAGAACTATACGTTGATAGCCTTCCCTCCCTTTGGGCGCTGGGAAGGTTCCTTCAGTATACATAGCGTATCTGAATAATAATCAAACCGTCCTCGGTGCCGGGTTATTAACGCGCCACCCCTTAAATTTTGATTAGTAATCAACATTGAGAGCCAAAGACTTCCAGCATAACAAGTCACACTCGTTCTGCCAATAGCCTTGTCAAAGAGGGCAGAGGAGCAAACAGAGGTTCAGGGCATTCTCTTGCCTTGGAGTGGGAAACTAACCCTAAAAGCGGAAGAATAAGCAATGATCAACAGCATGAGGATGCAGAAGGCAACGGAAACCACAGCCAAAGTGGAGGTGACAATGAGAAAAAGACTGAATAACCAACAAAGGGATAACGTTCTACGAGTACGGGTATGGAATGTCAGAAGCTTGAACGTGATAGGGAAGCTATAAAATCTCGAAAGGGAAATGGAAAGGCTCATTCTAGATATAGTAGGTGGTGGTGGTGGTGGTTAGTGTTTAACGTCTCGTCGACAACGAGGTCATTAGAGACGGAGCGCGAGCTCGGGTTAGGGAAGGATTGGGAAGGAAATCGGCCGTGCCCTTTCAAAGGAACCATCCCGGCATTTGCCTGAAACGATTTAGGGAAATCACGGAAAACCTAAATCAGGATGGCCGGAGACAGATATAGTAGGTGTCAGTGAAGTGAAACGGAAAGAAGACAAGGATTTCTGGCCAGGTGAGTATAGGGTAATATCATCAGCAGCAGAAAAAGGTATAGCGCAAGTAGGATTCGTTATGAATAGGAAGGTAGGGCACTGAGTGTGTTAGTATGAACAGTTCAGTGATAGGGTTATTCTGATAAGAATCGATAGCAAATAGACTCCGACATCTATAGTTCAGGTATACATTCCGATGTCGCAAGCTGAAGATGAAGATATAGAGAAAATGTATGAGGATACTGAAAGGGTAGTACAGTACGTACAGGGAGATGAAAATCTAATAGTCATGGGGGTATTGGAATGCAGTTGTAGGGAAAGGGGAAGAAGAAAAGTTCACAGGAGAATATGGGCTTGGGACAAGGAATGAGACAGGAGAAGGACTAACTGAGTTCTGTAACAAATTTCAGCGAGTCACAGCGAATACTGTGTTCAAGAATCACAAGAGGAAGAGGCATACTTGAAAAAAGGCTGGTGATACGGAAAGATTTCCGTTAGATTACATCATGGTCAGACAGATTCCGAAATCAGATACTGGATTGTAAGGCGTACCCAGGAGCAGCTGTAGACTCAGATGACAATGTGGTAGTGATTAAGAGAAGCTGAAGTTTAGGAGATTAGTCAGGAGGAACCAACACGCAGAGAAGTGGGATATCGAAGTACTAAGCAATGACGAGATACCCTTTAAGTTCACTAAGGCTATAGATACAACGATAAGGAATAGCTCAGTAGGCAGTACAGTTGAAGGGGAATGGACATCTCTAGAAAGGGCAATCAGAGAAGCTGGAAAGAAAACCACAGGTACAAAGATGGTAACTGCGAAGAAACCATGGGTAACAGAAAAAATACCGGTACTTCAGTTGATTGATGACAGAAGGAAGTACCGAAATGTTCAGGGAAATTCAGGCATACAGAAATACAAGTTGCAGAGGAATGAAATAAATAGGAAATGCAGGGAGGTTAATACGAAATGGTTGCATGAAAAATGTGAAGCAATCGAAAAATAAATGATTGCCAAAGGACTGACTCAGTGTATAGGAAAATAAAAATAATATTTAGTGGTAACATTAAGAGTGCAACGGGAATTTCACTGTCAAATGCAGAAGAGAGGGTAGATAGGTTGAAGGAGTACATTGAAGGCCTCTATGATTGGAAGATTTGTCTGCTGTGATAGAAGAAGAAACAGGAGTCGATTTAGAAGAGATAGCGGACCCAGTATTGGAATCAGAATTTAAGAGAGCTTTGGAGGACTTAAGATCAAATAAGGCAGAAGGGACAGATAACATTCCATCAGAATTCCTAAAGTCATTGTGGAAAGTGGAAAGAAAGCGACTATTCACGTTGGTGTGTAGAATGTATGAGTCTGGCAACATAACATCTAACTTTCGGAAAAATATCATCCACACAATTCAAAAGTCTGCAAGTGCTGACAAGTGCGAGAAACATCCCACAATTAGCTTAACAGTTCATGCATCCAAGTTGCTGACAAGATTAATATACAGAAAAATGGAAAAGAAAATTGAGGATGTGTTTGATAATAACCAGTTTGGCTTTAGGAAAGGTAAAAGCACCAGAGAGGCTATTCTGACGCCGTGGTTGATATGGAAGCAAGACTAAAGAAAAATCAAGACACGTTTATATTATTGTGGACACAAGATATGTGTTTTTAATGCAGTGGTTTTCATTTCCTTCTGCATCCTCTTGCCGTTGATCATTGCTGACTCTTCCACCTTTAGAGTAGATTCCCACCCGAAGGACAAGAGAGAGGCGTGAACAGAGGTGACAAGGCCGTTGGCAGAATGAGGATGACTTCTTATGCCGGTAGCCTGCGGCCGCCAACGCTGATTGTTAATCAAGATTTAAGCTTTGGCGAGTTTTGAAGCTGGGACCGAGGACGTTTAGATTACTAATCGAACGCATTACCCCTAAACCACGGTACCTGTTAATATCTGTCTGTAATGCAGAGTGATGTCACGTAATTGACCTGAAAGAAACTAGGCACAGCTTCTTTGTTTGTACCAAGAATAGTTTTCGAGATGGGGTACGCCTTACTGGTTTCCCAACATTTAAAGTTCAGTGCACTGACTGTGTGTCAAGCGACGTACTGCCAAACTGGAATATGGACTCAGCTATGAGGTGGGTAGAGGGAGGTGTGGAGAACTGAAGAAGAAAGCTAGGAGGTACACAGAAACGCTTGTGGGACTTGTGTTCTCGTTTGGTAACTGTTAATCAAGCTCCTAGTACCATCCTAACTGCTTCATCAGTAAACAAAATGTAACGGAAATACTGGCTCCACGGATATTCTTTTGCGTAATGACATAAATGGAATTTTATTAACTTCTGAAACTCTTCTATTGTCTGTGTTTGTCTTTCTATCTAGTTTTACGTACGTAGTACGTACTATTCTTTTCCTACTTTCAATGTAAATTAAAATTTTTCACTCCGCTTTGTTGTACACCAAAATAATTACTCATTTTTCATAATTTATGTCCAGAAGCTTTTGTGCATTTTGTCGGTGGTGTCGTCAACAGAATCAGATAACACTGTGCAGTGATACATTGTTTATACCTTTTGTGGAAGCAGTAAAATGTATTATACAGTAAGAAGAACCAGTATGTAAATGTACATTATTATTTTCTATTTGTTTTATGCTTCATAACTAACATCAACAGTTAAACCTATGTCGTGGCTTTCAAAACAAACTTCGTAAATAAAGCACATAAATTTTGAATTCGTGAGTTCTCTTTTTGGTCATAAGCGTGCAGTGTGCATGTGTGTACGAGGATGGGATTGAGTGCGTACTGTTATTAAGCTGATCAGAAGAGTGCAGTTACTCTTTTTTGAGAGGATTTTGTTCACACTTCGCAACATGGGGCAAACTAATTAAAGTTTGATACATTGGTGATCTTGCAGCTCTCGGCGAATGTAATTACAATGAAATCCAGACCTTTAGCTGCTTACAGGCGTTGATAAATATCAACGGGTACAGTTCAAAATGTGTGCCCCCACCGGGATTTGAACCCGGGGTCTCCTACTTACGTGGCAGACGCTCTATCCGTCTGAGCGACCGAGAACTCAGAGGATAGAGCGACTGCAGGGGCTTATCTCTGGCACGCTCCCCGTAAGACCCACATTCCCAACTATAACGGATCCTTTATGTTGGGATAAATTTATTTTATTTTTTGTTAGATGTTTTCGTTAAATAGCTGAATAAATTGTAATTAGGAATAATTTAATTAAGCGGAGTAGAAACGATAAAGTCAAAGAGATGTTCATTGGGCGGACATTGTCGTAATGTAACGTAATTGCGTTGTTCGGTTGTTAAAACAAGTCGTTTGTGTTCCGTTCACCTGTTCGGTCGTGCGCGTATCTGAAAGGAATTAATTCGGGGACTAGAATAAACTTTCACATAATAGTTCCGATTCGATGTTCCGACAAAAGGGGTTAACGTCAGTGTTAATTTGAATTGTGGGTGACAGGATTAGTTTTGACAGATACGTGAAAACGGACGTAACGAAAGTTGTTCGCATATCATCCTTGAACGTGACTGTTTATTTAATTAACGATGGTGGGCTCATTAAAAGCTATTACCTCATGATTAGGATCAATCCCTCTTTCCTCCTAGATAGTGATCATTCACTATCATTTACGTCATAAGAAAAAGGATTATTAATAAAAGTGATGTTAAATGACAATTACGTGTTATTCCGTTAGTGTGGAACCGACGTAATATCTCTGAAATGACATTGATATATAATTTGTGTTAAATACTGAATTCAGATAGGAAGTAAATTGAAATTAGTGATCATTTGATACTGAGACTATAGAGGCAGAAGCACTTAAGGTTTCTCTTCTCTAAAATGGCAAAATAGGTACGAACTTTAACTCAATAGTCGACATTATGTATTGCAAAGACATTAGCATCTCATACTTATTTTGACGACGCGCTGTTAAACAAAGGAACGTTGAGTCTCTGTACGAGTAATAAAATTAAATCTAAAAAACATAATTAATAACGGCGAACACCGCCTTAACAAACTGTATTGCGTGTCGTCATCGGGCAATAACTGCTCAACCCTGGAGGCTTGTGTGGTGAAATTAGAAGTTGGGCATATAAAACAAACTTAAAAATCCATTCAAGCTACAGTGGAGTCGGCACAACACGATGTGGGCAGTTATACAACTTACTGTCCACACACTACATCTGCAGTGCGCCTGACCGCTACAGTCATTACTCGCGGCAGTCAATCTACCGATTCCCGTAAGAGTTCGTGAAATGTGAGTGCATTCACACTGAAGAAGGTCATTGGCCAGTAAGCCTTATCTGTATGAAGATGGTATCTGTTCTTTCGGACGCGTCTGAAAGAACAGATACCATTGGTGATCTTGCGGCTCTCGAAGAATAAAATTAGAATGAAATCCAGACCTTTAGCTGCTTCATATAGATAAGACATCCTGATTTGCACAGAAAAACTTTCAGTGCGAGTGAAATACTTTACAAAGAAGTTATATGTTGAACCTCTTCCTAGATGCACTTTCCAGTACATCTGTTATGTTATGGCTTATCTCATCTAAATTGAAGATACCTTAAGATAATTTCAATAGAATAATCAATAGTGAGAGCGATGGGCGATATGCACACACCTCAGAGCCAATATCAGTTAAATTAAATAACTCAAATTGCTATGAAATCCACCTTCATCAACAGTGTTTCACCATCAAATCCGTAAAAACAAAAATCTATTGTAACCCACCTCTTAATTATAAGCTGCATCTCGATCTGAAATATTTTATAATTATAAATCCTGAGAATTATGGTTGTAAAAAGATTCTCTGATAACAGAGACATACAGAGAAGTAAATTAAGTATAGTAAATCGTGTATTATCATTTATTTGAACCATTAATATTCTAAGAATCGTTATTGGAGCAATAGGAGGTTTAAATCAAACATCACTACGTCAACATTTAACATATTCTTCATTTAGTCATTTATGATGAATAATTAGATTATTAACCATCAGAGAAAACCTTGAGAACTATATTTTATTATTTATTCTTTGCTAAGATTAATTACAGTTTTATTATTTGAGAAAATAAGTTTGTTCCTTATAAACCAAATTTATTCAGTGAGAAACATCAAAACTGAAATTAAATTTATACTATTATTATCACTTTTATCCTTAGGGGTTTTACCACCATTTCTTGGGTTCCTACCAAAATGGATTATAATACAATCACTTATAGAAAACAACATAATAACCACAATAACTACCATAGTCATATTAACCACAGTTACACTTTATTATTATATACAAATTAGATTTTCACCACTAATTATATCATACACCGACAATTCGTGAACAATAAAAATAAAGTCACAAAAATCAAGATTTATTCTTCCTATAACTGTTGTAATCTCAACAATAGGATTAATTTCAACATCAACCCTAATTTCAATATACTTAGGACTTTGGTTAATCAAACTAATAACCTTCAAAGTTATAATTAAAAGAATAATCTTTTAGGCCTTAATAAAACTTTACACCTCTAGAACTGCAGTGTAGAATCATAATTGAATATAAGACCAATTAATGGTAAAAGAGAAATTATCTCATAAGTAGCTTTACAGTTTACCACCTATAACTTCAGCCATCTTACTGCAAAAATGATTATTCTCAACAAACCATAAGTACATTGGTACTTTATATTTTCTATTCAGAGCATGGACAGCAATAGTAGGAACATCAATAAGAATACTTATTTGTGCCAAAGTGGGCCAACCAGGATCACTAATCAGGAATGACCAAATTTATAATGTTATTATTACAGGCCACACATTTGTAATAATTTTATTTATAGTAATGCCTATTGTAATTGGTGGATTTGGTAACTGGCTTGTACCACTGATAATTGGAGCACCAGATATAGCATTTCCCCGAATAAATAATATAAGTTTTCGGTTATTACCTCCTTCTTTAACCCTTCTTCTTACATCTTCCATGGTAGATAATGGTACTGGTACATGGTGGACAGTTTACCCTCTACTAGCGGGAGCTATAGGACATAGAGGGTGCATCAGTGAATCTAGCTATTTTCTCATTACAGTTAGCAGGAGTTTCATCCATTCTTGGTGTAGTAAACTTTATTACAACAGCAATTAATGTATGATCAGAAAGCACAACTTTAGATCAAACACCTCTGTTTGTTTGGTCTGTTGCCGTTACAGCTCTTCTTGTTCTTCTTTCACTTCCCGTTTTAGCAGGAGCTATTGCCATATTATTAACAGACCGAAAGAACAGATACCATCTTCATATAGACAATGCTTACCGGCCAATAATCTTCTTCAGTGCGGATGCATTCACATTGCCCCAACTCTTACAGGAATCGGTAGATTTACTGCCGCGAGTAATGAGTATAGTGGGCAGGGGCACTACAAATGTAGTGTGTGGACAGTAGGCTGGGAATGTGGGTCTTACGGGGAGCTTGCCAGAGATAATTTCCAGCAGTCGCTCAGACGGGTAGAGCATCTGCCGTACAAGCAGGAGATCCCAGGTTCGAGTCCCGGTCGGGGTACACATTTTCAAGTGTCCCTGTTGATATTTATCAACGCTTATAAGCAGCTAAAGGTCTGGATTTCATTGTAATTTCAACTAATTAAAGAGTGTAAAAGTACATTGGATGTTGCTTCTTAATTATCATTTTAGTGTATGCAAGATCTTTTTCCAACCTTTCTTTCCTTCTTGTACTTGCATAAACTGAAATATTAGCTTAAATAGATGAAGACAGGGTATTTGGCACCTTGACTAAGATAACTTTAAAAATAGTACAACTACTGCCGATTATCCTCGCATATAGTACATTTACTCGTATTTTTTAGCTGTTTGTATGACACGATAAAGAAGCCTGTATCCAACACTTTCTTGCGAGAATTTCATTGTTTGAGACGTGGCAAAAAAAGATGTTACTTATTATTCTTTAACATCTTTACGACAGGGTCACAAAAGCGTTTCAAAGGGGACCTCTTAAACTCAGTAACAGCCTGTGATCAATGCAGTTTCGTGAGGAATGGATAGAGCAACAAGTGCAAAAAATTAAATAAATATTAAATAACGGACATGGAGGGAAACTGTTTGAACCATATGCTAGGAGTGCTCGACAAAGACTACCGCTAAACGAGTGCCCGAAGTTCGTAAATTTTTTAATCGTCTGCTGTAAAATTAAATGATTATGGAATTGTTGTCTGGAAAATCCCACGGAATGGGTTCAGTCGCCTATATCGGAGAGTTGTTCAGCCTCTGCACACACTAGCTCCTTGCCTTGCGACTATGTGAGGGTTTTTCATATACACAGATCAGTCAGAACATAATGACCACCTACCTAGCAGCCGGTATATGCACTTATGGCATGGATAACTGCGGCGACGCGTCGTGGAAAGGAAGCAATGACAACTTGACAGGTCACTAGAGGGAGTTGCCACTGCATCTGCGCACACAAGTCACCTAATTCCCCTAAATTCAGGGAAGGCACATCCCAAATGTGTTCGATCGGATTCAGATGGCGAGTTGAGGGGCAGCAAATCAATTGGCACTCACCACTGTGTTCCTCGAACAACTCAGTGACACTCCTGGCCTCGTGACATGGGGCAGTATCTTGTTGAAAAATGTCACTGCCGTCGGGAAACATGATCGTAATGAATGGGCGTACGTTGTCTGCAACCAGTGTACGACGCTCCTTGGCCGTCATGATGCCTTGCGCGCGCTCCACTGGGCACGTAGATGCCCACATGAATGTTCCCCAGAGCATAATGGAGCCGCCGTCACGTTGTCTCCATCCCGCAGTACAGGTGTCACGGAGCTGTTCTTCCGGAAAACGACGGATTTGCGCCCTCCCATCAGCATTATGAAGAAGGTATTCGCCAGAACATATAACACTTTGCCACTACGCCAACGTCCAGTGCAGATGGTCATGTGTCCATTTCAGTCGTATCGCCGATGTCTTGGTATTAACATAGGCAAATGCATGGGTCGTCGGCTGCGGAGGCCTGTCGTTATGAGTGTTCGGTGCACTCTGTGTTCAGACGCACTTGTACTATGCCCAGCATTAAAGTCTAATGGTAGCTCCGTCACAGTTCGCCGTCTGTGCTGTCTTGCCAGTCTGCCCAACCTACGACGTTCGACATCTGTATTGAGAAGTGGCCTCCCAAAGCCATTGATGTCTGGACGTGGTTTCACCTTGGTTTCGCCACGTGTTCAATACATTCACCGCGCCATTCCTCGACCAGCCGACCAGCGCAGTTTCTGACATTCTCGTGCTGAGTCTCCGGACCGTCACAATCTGCCCTGGGTCAAACTCAGAGAGATCACACGCCTTCCACATTCTACACACGGACAGCACGCTGATAACACATGTTCCGAGCGTGTGTCATTTCTCGCCAGGTAACGGTGCCTGCCATCGCCTCGACGGGCTTATATCGAAAGCAGGTCGGTGGTCATAATGTTGTGACTGATCACTGCACACATAATGGATGTACGAGTACGGGTTGTAAACACTTTGGTGGCGACGTATGGAAGTTTGCAGCTGAGCGTGAGTCATACTCGAATAGCCAAACGGTAACGCGACCTTTCACGATAAGCGGAAAATCTAGGTTCGAGTCCCGAACCGGCATATATTTTCATTCTCGTCATCCCATTATACAGCTGATTGTTGTCCATATTCGCAACTGCGAATACATTTCATGTATAGAATATTTCAGTGTGATGTCTAACCATCGATTATGTGAACAGTGGGCTGCTAATTCTGGAAGGACAAAAATATCCATGTATTTGCGATACAAAGTAAAAAAGATCTATGAGGAGTCTCGGCTAAGAGTTACCATAGCATTTAGTGACTCACTCAGAGTGGGAGAAAGTGGAACTGGAGGAAGGAAACGAAGTTGATAGGTGCGAAAACTACAGAAAAGTTTTATTTTTCACTTCATATATAGTTACAAGTACGTCATTCATAATGAGGTCAGGACAACGATTGAAAATTTACTTGTTACAATAGTTTTGCAGAGGCACTAATCTATGATTACAACTGAAGTAGTCTTCAAAGTGAAGTCTGAGACATTTGCCGCTTTTGTACCCTCTAGTTTCACCGGCAGACATACTTGTCACCGACATATGAAAGTGTCTTTAAAATTGTGAGTCAAAAATCCTCACGTAATTGTGAAGTAGACATGTTGTAACTACAAGGTGCGTCTGAAAAGTTCGGTGAATGGTCTCAGAAAATTAAGAAAACAAGAGTCACAAATAACATACCTGTATTGGCCTCCAAAATAATCACTCTTAGCTACAACACACTTCTGACACCGGTTGTGAAGCTGTTGCAAACTCTCAGCGCGCGTCTTGTGGAACCGCTCGAAGAACCGTGATCACGCGTTGTTGGATACGCGAATGTTCCTGAACAACAACTCTTACACTATCTTTGCTTATTTTCAGCTGTTCCACTCTCATTCTCAAAGACACCAGCCAATCGTCAGCAAGCATCCGTCGCACTCGTTCGATTTCGTCTAGGATTGTGCGTGTGGACACAAACGCGGCTTATCATCGACGTCGACCTTTCCATCCGTAAAGCGTTTAAACCACTCAAACACACACTTTTCACTGACTACATCAGCACCGTTCACTGGCACTATTATTGTATGAGTCTCCGTCCCCTTTTTCCGTAATTTGAAGCAAAACTTCGTGTTAAGCCGTTGCTCCGGTTTGCGCTCAATTTTGCAATGACGCGAGTGCTACAGATACTTGAGGATGATCGTCGGCTGTCCTTGAGTGTGAGAGCAAAAGAAGTGAAGGTAAGAAAAAAGCAGTCTAAACGCTGTTGTCCACTAACATTCGCAAACGTTGTGGGTATCCGCAACGCCTGATCGCAGTACTTAGAGCGAGTTCACAAAAAATGAATGTTTGCTTACAGTTTCCAACAGATTTACAATCCCTGTCAGACGTGTATGGTAGCTAAAAATAACGCCAGTAAATCTGTTCTATCGCTATCTATCGCCTGCGCCTTCGTCCCGCATGTTGCACGGGGCTGGCGTGGTTAACCCGGATTTGGCATGTTAATTTGAAGGGGTGGCCGGATGCCCTTCCAGCCGCCACCCCGTACTCCCTGGGACGGAATCAGAGTACCCCATTTGTCTGCGTCTAGTGTAAATCATGGAAAAGTGCGGATGTGTTACAAATGTCTGTGTGTGGTGTGACTGAGGCGAGCTTGGGGACCAGCCCGGTATTCTCATAGAGGGATGTGGAAAACCGCCTAAAACAGCATCCAGGCTGGCCGGCACACCGGCCCTCGTCGTTAATCCGGCGGCCGAATGCGATCCGGGGCCGGCGCACCTACCCGAGTCCAGGAAGCAGCGCATTAGCGCTCTCGGCTAACCTGGCGGTTTTTCAACGCCAGTAAAGATTTATTATGGATGTCTGCCAGACACTCTGATCTTCAAGTGGTTTTTATTTCATAAATCACTCACAGTAAGCCCATTTCGCCATTTTGCCAAAATAAAGTGCTTTGTAAATACATAAGTAAGTTATGGTCTTAACGTAATGGTAGCCGCCACGGTAGCTCAGCGTGTTCGGTAAGAGAGCTGGTTGGACTCTGCATAAAAAAACTCAGCAGAAGGATCAACAAACGAACTTGAACAGATGTCATGTGACGTCCGCAACGACCGAACACGACGCTCAACAATGAAAAAGGAAAAAAAAAGTCCTCTGTAACTATCATCAGAAAAGTTATAGTACTCGTACATTCGTTTCGTGTTTTTACCCTATAAGTAATATCGTTACTACCATCATATTAAGACCAATCACTTACTTATGCACACACATCAAAAAAAGTTTTGTGTCATCCCAGTTCGCAGAACCGAACATAGACGTTAACTGTGGATATTTTATCTCAGACACAGTCCCTCTGACTCTTCAGAGATGCCACTAAACCCGCCCAAAGATGTAAACAACCATCATGAGCAGCACCTATTAGACGGAGGGGGTCCGACAGCTGATCATTCCAGTCATTCCACCAGGAAGGAGGTACATGGATCGTGTTGTCTGTAGTTCAACCATGCCTCCATGGCTCCGAGGAACCGTGACAGGAACGCCAATATGTCGAATAATGCTTTTTGTGCAGCCACAGGACGTTGTGCTACGACTCAAACTGTGTGCAATATGCTGCATGATGCGCAACTTCACTCCCGACGTCCATGGCGAGGTCCATCGCTGGCCTCGGTGGCTGAGCGGTTCCACGCGCTTCAGTCCGGAACCGCGCGACTGCTACGGTCGCAGGTTCGAATCCTGCCTAGGGCATGGATGTGTGTGATGTCCTTCGGTTAGTTAGGTTTAAGTAGTTCTAAGTTCTAGGGGACTGATGACCTCAGATGTTATATATCATAGTGCTCAGGGCTATTTGAACCACTGAGGTCCATCTTTGCAACCACGACACCATGCAGCTCAGTACACATGGGCCAACAACGTGTCGAATGGACCACTCAGGATTGGCATCACGTTCTCTTCACAAATGAGTGTCGCATATGCCTTCAACCGAATAATCGTCGGAGGCGTGTTTGGAGGCATCCCGGTCAGGCTGAACGCCTTAGAGACTCTGTCCAACGAGTGCAGCAAGATGGATGTTCCCTGCTGTGCTGTTTTGGGGTGGCATTACGTGGGGCCGACGTACGCCGCTGGTAGTCATGGAAGGCGCTGCAACGGCTGTACGATACGTGAATGCCGTCCTCCGACCGACAGTGCAACCATATTGTCTTCATGGACGACAATTAGCGCGCCCATCGTGTAAATTTTGTGAATGACTTCCTTCAGGGTAACGGCATCGCTCGACTATAGTGACCAGCATGTTCTTCAGACATGAACCCTATCGAACATGCATGGGATGGATTGAAAAGGGCAGTATATGGGCGATGCGACGCACCAACCACTCTGAGGGATCTACGCCGTCTCGCGGTTGAGAGTTGGACAATCAGGAACAACAGTGCCTTGATGAACTTGTGGCTAGTATTCCACGACGAATACAGGCATGCATCAATGCAAGAGGACGTGATACTGGGTATTACAGGTACCGGTGTGTACAGCAGTGTGAATCACCACCTCTGAAGGTCTCGCTGTATGGTGGTACAACATGAAATGTGTGGTTTTCATGAGCAGTAAGAAGGGCGGAAATGATGTTTATGTTGATCTCTATTCCAGTTTTCTGTACAGGTTCCGGAACGCTCGGAACCGAGGCGATGCAAAACTTTTGTTGATGTGTGTATTTACAGAACACCTGCTGATGGCAATAAACTGAAATGGGCTCATCGTGAGCGAGCAGAGTAGCGATACATTTAAAGAGCAGTGCAGCTGGCTGACGTTCATAATAATCGTGTCATTAAAGGACATATTTTGCACTGCGGGCCCCAAAGAACAAAAACCAGTAAATGTCCTTTGCAACACTTGTTTATTTTCTTGGACTATTCGCCGAACTTTTCAGATGAATCCTATTCAGTGTGAACCAGTTCAACGCTCCCATCTGTCCGCCAATGCAAAATCCGCTAAAATGCGAAATGCACTTTCAACAAAACGAGTAGTTGTTAATAAACTGTAGTTGAACAGTTTTTTTGAGGCTCTAAGTTTTTTTCTGGTAAAGGTCTTAGGATGTTCTGATATGGAGCAAATGCCTTATCACCCACAAATACAAATGGAAGAGACGTACAGAAGGACACTATGGAAGAGATTTAAACTGAGACAAATTTAATATCTGTCCCTGAAGTTTTATTTCTAGATCAGTTATTTTGAAAAAAAATTGAATTTCTTTCATAGCCGTAGTCCCGCACACCTATGCATCTAAAACAGTAATTGCTGCCTGCCAGAGCTACTAGAACAATCGAAAAGAACGATTCCCGATCACTGTATTTGTTTTAGAAATGTAACAAACGTTAGTTCAAAGTACAAACACTTGAATGACACAGAGTGCCATAAATGTGACATAGCAACATGGAGGTTTTATAGCTCGTAGAAACGTCTAGGAGCGCAAAGATATGGACATTGACTATACTTTAGTTCCTCGAAATAGGACATAAAGCTATTTATGCTGCCGCCGAGCAAGACCTTATCGTCACGCCATAAATCTCTACGCGGGGGGAATTGTCCTGTATTGTTCTCGTTTATCTCGCTTGCGCCTTGCGGGAGAGACAGAATGAGGTTCCATACCTGCTTTCATGAGACATTGTGAAACAGGGATAATTACAGGATCGATAGTTATGCGAGCGCAGTTCGCGATATCTAAATGGACTATCGTGCAGCAATATGTTACGATGTCGACGTCTTAGCACGGTGACGCTCGGTGAATTGAAACGCAGCGTACCGTAGTCGATACAAACACATTAACCTGAAAGAACTGTGTCTGTAATTTTGTGTCACAGCACGTATTACGCTCTTTTAACGGGGAAAGATTGTGAATTTTGCCACGATGTTATCAAGGAGACCAGATGTGGATAGAACTATATTGCGTAGGCAGAATCGATTAAGTGAATGGATTAATTCGTTGCATGTGAGTTAAAAACTACAATTCCGAGTTGTGAAACTGAAGGAGGCAGACTGCACGGTAGATATCCCAACAGCAATATGTCAACAAGCGATCATGAAAACTGTAGTACCTTGCCGACTCGTATAATATAGGGTGCCTAGGAAGCTGTTTTCTCGGATCGCTAGACAACAATTCAAGCAAATCGTATTAATGGAGGTTATTACAGTAAATTGAATTGACAGTACTCAACTTTGCATATTCACAAAGGTGTGTTGCAAGCAAATGGCGACACGCAAATAATCAATGTCATGTGGTATACGCAATTTAAATGCAAGCAAAACAATTCAGTTCGTAAGTCACTGCTGTAGCGTTTGTGTGACGGCTTGTCTTCCGCTGCGTCCGCGGCTAAGCGGCGCGGCGCTTATATTCTCTTATAGATATATACAGTAGATGCCGCGGCGTGCGAACATTTGCCACGCCGGACATTTGCCACACCGGACATTTGCCACGATTTTACCTACTCGGAAGGGTTGGGTCCCTTGTCTCCCACTCCTCCTCCTCATCGCTGTCGCGCAGTAAAGGTACTTACTGAGCCTTTCCGCTGGTTTACTTAACATAGGAGCAGAACCTCTTTGGATTTTCTGCCACACTTTTAGAGAGACTTTCGTTGTGGAAACTATTAAATGCATCTCGCTTTGAAATTCGCACCAAATTTCGAGTCTTAGTAATACTATTTCTTTGAACTTAAGCCACATATGGTCTTCACTTACATAGTTTGGAAGGATTGGAGACTGTCTCTTAGAAAGACGTCAACCGAATTTTTAGCTGCTTTTATATATATATATATATATATATACACCTGGGGGAGTTGCTAGTCTCCTACCAGGCGCCTCCCCAGGTGGCGGATAGGGGAATGCTCACCAGATATGGTGGGTACCGGGGAAATAAAATACCCGGGGTGGACCTAAACTAGCAAACTAGGGCACGACGGTTCCACATGTCAGTGGCGGTTTCCCGACAGCGTCTGTTCCACATGTTAGTGGCGGCTGATTTGTGTTTCAAGGCTCCACAACCTAGATCCTACCAACTGGCACATGTCAGACCAAAATACAATTACAAGTAAAATCATGGTTCGTATATGTAATAACAAAAGTACCCCAGGTGGTGAAATCCACCCACCTAGCAGAAAGGTGGCAACCGGTCTATCGGATTCTGGGGAGACCGGACCTACACGACTTGTGAGTGGATCGGAGCACTCTGGAAAACTTCCCAAAAATGAAGATTACATTGGAACAGTAAACATACGGACACTAATACAAACCGGAAAATTATACACATTAACAGAAGAATTAAAGAAGCTCAAAATCCAAATCCTAGCAGTACAAGAGACCAGATTTCCTGATAATCAAATCACTGACTACAATGGCTTCAGAATTTTCAAAAGTGGAACGGACAGAAAAATTGGTAAAGGGGCAAACATGCTTGGTATGGCCTTTATGGTCGAAAAATCCTCAGTTAAATTTGTAAAATCTGTAAAAACTATTAGCAATAGACTAATGTTTCTTAGGTTGAAACACAAGAATAAATATTACACCCTAATTATTGTTCACGCACCCTGCAACGTTGACAATAGAAAGGACCTAGACAACGTGGATAAATTTTGGGAACGATTAGAACTTGAAATGTCAAAGATACCGAGGAATGATGTCAAAATACTTCTTGGAGATTTCAATGCACAGATTGGCAGAGAAAAGAAATACAGGAAGACGGTTGGGCTATACCCAGCACACAAATTGACCAACAAAAATGGCATGCGACTAATCCAACTTTGTCAACAATTCAACATGAAAATTAGCTCAACGTCGTTCAATAAGAAACCAAGAAAACAGAAGACCTGGAGATCCCCTATAAGCCAATTGGGAGAATTTCAAATTGACCATGTGGCCATCTCATATAACTTCCAAAAAGAGATCAGAGATATCCAGGTTAGGAGAGGTGCAAATATTGACTCAGATCATTATCTCACAAGAGTTCGGGTCCAATTCACCCCAAGAAGGAAAACACCAAGAATTCCACCAGCAATCCCAAAATTTGACCTACAAAAACTAACAGAATCAGAAACAATTAAAAAATGGGAAAATTCTCCTGCAAACAACTGGGAAACATTCAAGGAAAAAACCACAAAAATAGCGAAGGAGCAAATACCACTGAAGAAGAAGCATATACATCCATGGTGGAATATGGAATGCGAAAAGGCAATTCAAGTTCTTACAGAAGCCTTTGCGAAGTACAGTTCAAATAAAAATGAGAAAACTCTTCAAAACTTTTTAGAAACACGGAAACTTTCAAATAAACTTATTAGACAAGAGAAGAGAAAGTATGTAACTCAGCAACTGGAATCAATAGAAGCAGATTTTAAAAATTATAATACGCATGGATTCTACAAAACTTTTGCAAACCAAATTAAAGGGTATATCCCTCAAAATGTCTGTTTTCGGAAATCAGATGGGAATCTGGCACTAAGCGACGAAGAAAACTGTGAAGAATTAGCCAAATATTTTGAAACGCTACTAAACTGTCCAGAACCAACAGAAGCTCTTCCAATATCCAGCACTAAAGCCCCGCAACAGCAAGACTCTGTACCGCCAACTGAAGAAGAAATTATCAAACACATAAACAAACTCAAAAATAACAAAGCATCAGGAGAAGATGGAATTGTAGCCGAATTTCTCAAAAGTCTAGGGTCTAACTCAAGAAATGAGCTAGTTAAAATTATTCAAAACATATGGGTTACTGAAGAAATACCAGAAGATTGGAAATGTGCCCTAATACATCCGTTACATAAAAAAGGGGATAAATCGGATGTGAACAACTATAGAGGAATCTCCTTACTTGCCGTCACATACAAGATATTATCAGCTTGTCTTCTTGAAAGAACACAAAAACTGCTAGAACCCAAAATCTCAGATTTCCAAGCTGGTTTCAGACCAAACAGATCATGTCCAGAACAAATTTTAAACTTGAAATTGATTACAAGGATGAGACAAATGCGAAGGAAGCCTACAGTATATGTCTTTGTCGACTTTAAAAAGGCATATGATTCAATTCACAGACCCACACTATTTAAAATTCTTGAAGAACAAGGACTGGATAAGAAGACACGGAACATCATAGAGCAGACATTAACAAATACAAAATGCAAAGTGAAATTCATGGGAAAACTTTCAAAATCATTTGAGATAAAAACTGGGGTTAGACAAGGTGATGGATTATCACCTCTGTTATTTAACTTAGTTCTGGATAGAGTCATGGCAGAATGGGAAAAAGAACTCAAAAAAGAAAAGTACTGGAAACCAATATCACTGGGAACCAAAAAAGATGACCTACAAATCCCCTACTTAGCCTACGCAGACGATCTTGCAATAATGGCAGATTCTAGTGAAATGGCAGTCAAACAGATAGAAACCTTAAAAGAGTGTGCAGGAAAAGTTGGCCTACAAATATCTTTTGAGAAAACGGTGTTTACAACAACAAAACTAGAAATTTCTAAGTTACAAACCAAATATGGAGAAATTAAGAGGGTACCATACTTTAAATATTTAGGAGAGATAATTTCTGAAAAATACTCACAACAAGAAAGAATATGAAAAGCTCGTAGGGGTCTAGGGCTGGTCCAAAACATTTACAATAAAAAATGTCTATCTATAAATACAAAAATTAAACATTATAAGTCGGTAATTAAACCAATAATGCTATATGCCAGCGAAACCTTGACACTTAAAAGGAAAACAGATATGGAAAACCTGAAGAAAGAGGAAAGGAAAATCATTAGGAAAATTCTGGGACCAAGATGGACCAAAGAGGGGTATAGATTACAGAAAAATTCTAAAATTGAAGAATATTCTAACATGGAGATAGACATGAGGAAGAGGCGTCTAAAATTCTATGGCCACATAATGAGACTTCCCGATCACAGACTTACAAAAAAAATAGTAAGATACGTAGCATCCCTTGTTAATGGAGGAGAATGGATCAAAAATGTAAAGAAAGATCTGGAATTAGCCAACATTACTACTGAAGACATGAACAAAAGAAACAATTTCAAACTTAAAGTTGACAAATGGGACGTCAAACCAGAGACAAAAGCGCCGAGAACTGGAACAAAATGGAGCGAAGAAAGAAAAGCTGAATTCTCGCAAAGATTGAAGACCTGGTGGGCAAACAAGAAGAATAAGAAGCCCCAGAAGTGAACCATCTTTACTTAGCGTCTTCCATGTTGGGAGCTTTACGACTAATAATATATATATATATATACGTTTAGTTTTGGTGAATTTCTTTGTTACGGAATTGAGCCTCGCTGGACTGTGTCTTCACTAATCCCTGTATCTGTCGTGATGATCAGGATTATTTGTGGCTACGAGGTCAAGTGTGTTTTCGTAACCATTTACAATTTAAATGGCCTCGTGAACTAATTGTTCAAAATAATTTTTAAAAAACCATTTAGAACAATTAGGCAAGTTGATTTCTATCTACAATAGGGTCTGAAAATGTATTTTTGTCAACATACGGAACGCAGATTGAAGTCACTGCCAACTATAATTTTATGAGTAGCGTATCTATTTGTGATGAGACTCAAGTTTCCTTTGAACTGTTCAGCAACTGTTTCATCTGAGGCCGGGGGTCGGTAAAAGGAGCCAGTTATTAAATTATTCCGTTTGTTGAACATAACCTCTGCCCATACTAAGTCACAGGAACTATTTGCTTCAATGTCGTTTGTGAGCTGAAACACACATTACATTATTTTTCCTTAAGTTGTGCTTCTTGTTTCTGTTTTAGTGCAGATCACTACAATTACGGCTTTTCCCTCCAAAACCTAGGATGCTTTCTCTGTGACCCTGTAAATACCAGAGCTAAACAATGTAGAACAGCAACGTACGTTACAAGCATAGCATTCTGTATTACTTCATTTCCTTATTTCTAACATATTAAAATTGTACGTCGACTTTAGATGACATGTCAATCATAGATGTTCTTATCTCTGTTTAGTGAACGTAGTTTCAGTCATATTTTGAACATTGTCCCGCTACACATTATTAACTAATGTTTCGCCGCAAGGGATATCGGATTTTAGAGAGTAAATTAATATGGAGTATGTCGTTCTTCTTTTCAAACATTCACATTCCCATTTCTTCTTTCCTTATTGTCTTTTGGGCATGTATTTGTAATTGAAGTAGGCACAAAAAGAAATGATTAGCGTACATTCGCATTCTCTTTACATCATTCCTTTCTTGTTGCTCCCATGCCGATGGACTGTTTCTATTGCAATCAGTAAGCGTGAAGGAAGCTATCCTACAGACAGAGGGACCTATATTTATACTTGGCAGAACTAATTACATACTGACATAATCGTCGGTATTGCTTCCGCTTCCGAAAAGTTATAAATGTTTCGATTTCGGAAAAGAAGCTCCGTATTTGTCCAAGACGTCGAAAAAGAAGGTCCCGTACGTACTGGTTGTATCGAGTAAGATGTGGAGACGGCGGTTTGAAAGCGGACAGAAGTAGCACGAGGAAGGGCGTCCCTTACCTGAAGCATCGCTACCTGGCGAAGCGTCAAGTGTGGCAAATGTCCGGCGTGGCAAATGTCCGGCATTCCTTTGTGTTATCCTGGCCAGCGTACTCTTGGCTGAAGTCGCCTCACAGCCCTCTTTGCTGTAACGTTCCAGGCCGACCTGCCGACGCTTGATGTTAAGCCGGAACAAAATTCGCAATAATTTAGTAGAAGTTAGTTTGAATGTGAACAAGCTGCTTTTTCCATTGACTGGTATTTCCTCAGATTTGAGTGTAGATTAAGAGAACACACCCCGACATTTTCTTTGATAATTGTTAAGACCTCCTATTTTTTACTCATTGTATTTCGACGTGTACTTCACAGCTCATTTTGTACTACTAAAGCTCACCATTTCCAACATTCTTTATCCAACACTGTAGCAGCCGAAAACTGATAATTACTGCAACAGTTACTTAACAAAAATGCTACAGCGGAATAGTGAACCAAGTTAGACAGAGAACGTTAAAAACTGACTGCAGAATTATGAACTGTCTCCGATCAATGTACGTTACAAATACCGCTAGCGGTACATGATAAATTTTTAGGTACGTCTCATTGTTGACGTCTGTAACTTGCTTAAAATATTGACCATTTTTAGCGTACTGTTGCACGTTCAATCTGATGTATTAATAGTGTGTAACATATTTCTGAAAAAAGAGTCGGTGAGTTCTATTCGTAACAGGAATCCGCGTGAAAGCTAGGGCATAAAACTGCGAACAGTTTCATAACCTCCTCAACATACACGTCCTCCAAATTACCGAATGCTCGTAAATTACTGTCAATCAAACGGCGGCATTTAGTAATTTGGAGGATGTGTATACCAAGGAGGTGAAACAGCTCGCAGCTTTTATGGAATACAACCATTTCAAGGGAAGATATATATCAGCAGAATATAGGTTTAGCTATGGACTCTCCTTTACTCGCTACATTAGCGAGCACAATTGTGTCATACTTAGAGGAATGCTCTTTGGTGAACACCTACAGTTCAGAGACAAAATGATGGTATATAGGAGACTGATGACGTAGTTCTCATTTATGTTGGAGACAAGGACCAGCGTTTGGATGTGCACCATGTGCTGAATAACCAAGCACGTAATACTAACTTTACTACTGGGTTCCCGCCAGTTGGTGTTTTGCCTTATCTGGATCTGTTGCTTACTTTACATGACGATGATATTGTCTTCAACATTTATCGTAAACAAACCACGACCGATACGTTGATAAATGCCTATGCGCCCAAGAGCTGACAAACTGATGCCCTTTGGACCTATGATTCACAAGTTACACGATGTCCCGCTTAATAAAAAATATGTTAGTACGGAATGTGGCACTATAAGATTTTTGGCATACGCGATTGGTTATCCAGTTAAGGTTGTGGGAGATATTCACAGGCAAGTGACCAAAAAGATTAGGAATAAAGAATGGGCTTCTGAGACGTGCTCTCATTGCGCAGGATCCTAAATCCTGCGCAATGAGAAGTGCGTTAGGTTTTTCCATTATGGTAATATTTCGGATGAAGTACTATTCTGCCTGAGGGATCTAAATTTTATACCTGCATTCTGTATTGCTAATAACAACCAACGACGTTTTATACGGCATGAATACAGAAATTCCCAATCACATAATAAAACGGGTATTTATTGCATTACAAGCTTAGGGCCCGGTCCTTAAGCTGGTCATAGGTTGTGCTCCAAAAATGAACAGCATAGAGACAGAACTGATGACACTTTCTGCAGGAACTGACCATCATTTTGCAGGACAATGCTCAAGCACGTACAGTGCAAGCTGTTAGTGATTTGTTTGACTGATGGGGCTGCTAAATGCTATACCACCTACTGCACTCCCCTGACTTAAGCCCTCGTAAGTTCAACTCGGTTTCTAAGCTATAGGAAACACTTCACGGCATTCGTTTCAGAACTGCTACAAACTCGTCGGGCCATAGACCGCGCCGCTGGAACTGTCAACACAACTGGCACCGCTAAGAGTATCTTATGACTTCTACATGGCTGGCAGCGGGTTGTACACAATGCTGGTGACTGCTTTGAAGGTCAGTAAACCTATGAAATACGTATCTACTTTGTACGAGCTGTAAATAAATAGTTTCCACTATTAAAGTTCCAACCCTCGTAAATGATCTGGAGAACAGATTATTTCAAGCAAACCAGGACATAGAATAGAAAACAATACAGGGTGAGTCACTAACTATTGCCACCAAGAATAACTCCGAAAGTATGATAGAAGATGAAAAGTTTGTGGGACAAAAGTTGCATGTGACAACAGGGACCATAATATGACGTTGGTTTTTTGTTGCTAGATGCGGTTACTTCAGAGATATGAAGGTCAACTTTTTTTTAAGGGATGCTGCTGTCTGGTACTTATTTTCTGATAGCTGCTATTGAGACGAATCCAGTGATGTGTAAAAGTAAGGTCTTTGAAGGTCAACAAAGGTCACAAAGGTGGCATGAACGTCCATTTACAGAAGGTGTTCGAAGTGATGACAAATGGTATCAATGCAGTGCTGCATTCTTCTTATCATGTATTGAGTTGTATTCCTTATCACATCGGCACTCATCGAAGCACATGCTCTGACAGTTCTCTCTCGCATATCTTCAGGTGTAGTTAGAATGTCTTTATAAACAATGTATTTACGAATACCCACAAGAAAAAAATGCAGAGGCGTCAAGTCTAGCAAACGACCCGGCCACGACACATCTCCTCTGTATCGAATCCAACGATTTGGGAATTGTGTCTGCAACTCTTTCTAGCCATCAGCGAAAAATGTACCGGACGCCCATCGTGTTGATACCACACTCTGTTCCTTGCTCCTAAAGTTATTTCTTCCAATAACGGACCTACCGTTTCTTGCAGGAATGTGGTGTACTTCTTACCATCAAAAATTCCTTCGATGAAACAGGGGCCTATAATTATGTCCTCCAGAGTCCCACACAATACATTCACCGACCATGGTTTTTGGTGTGCAGCTTGCCGCAGCCAACATGGATTTTCAGTTGCCCAATAATGAATTTTATGAAAATTAACGTTTCCATGGTTCATGAATGTTGCCTCGTCTATAAATAAAATCAATTTAATAAATGTGTCGTCCCTCTGAATCTGAAGTTGAGCCCATCGGCAATCCGTACCAGTTAATTCTTCGTGGAGACTGATTTGATAAAGATGATATTAACGGCCATGCAGAACACAAACAACAGTACTCTGGCTGCTCTACCAATTAACAGAATGGAAGTTCTGTTCAAAATAACAATATGATTTATTAACACTAAACACAAAATAATAAACAAAAACACATGAAACATTTACAATACATCAAATTGGCTCAAATTGGATACTCATTCAAACGCTGTGAATGTGAAGCTGTCCCTAAACTAGATTGTGAGGATTATGACAAAGTGGTATGTGGAGCCAATTCCTTGCAACTCAAATCTTAAGAGAAAACACATAGCCAACCCAACATTAATTGCTGCTACCCAAGACAGAACAAAGTTAGAAAAAGACGAACAGGCGCGCTCTGCTGAGCTCTGATTATCACCTAGGAAAATCCCTGTCTGCCGGTGCTGCAGACATACATTACCAATCTGTCTTCCTAACTGCAAGAACACGATTTGGCGTACCGGAGGTGATGGCTGGTTGCATCGACGTCCTCGACTGAAAGGCGAGAGCCGACTACCTAGAGCACCCGTACAGGCCAAACACACAACATTCCCGCCCCCACGACAGTGGCCATGGTTAAACGTTCCAATCAGCAACTCGAAAACCGGCGGAAAATTCCACTCTATTGCCGGAGCACTACCATTCCACCAATGGAGATTCTTGGCGCCAATTTCTGCACTGATTTTGCTACGTCACGGAACTATGCCCTGAGCAAGCCAATCACAGTTACTATTTTGCAGAAAGCGCGGGAATTTTCCCGCCACAACTGCCTGGGTACACAAGTCATTCCCACGCCTCGCTGGTAGCCCGCCAGAAAGTGTTTTCGCTAAGTTACTGTGAAGTAACGGAACCTCTAGCCCAGCCGCTACTTCAGACCCCTCCGGGCGTGTCTTTTGACAATGTCGGCGTCTGCAAAGCATTCACTCGACTTCCTCACACCTGTCGGCTTAACCCTTTCCAGATCAGCAGAGCCCGCCTGTCACCGGACCACCCGGGTGACGAGAGACGCTGCGTGGGAAGTCCGCGTGTGAAGGAATAGCGACTTTTCACTGCATGCAATTAGAGAGGAAAATCGTAAGACAGAAATATGAGAGGGGGCTCATGCCACCTCTCATAGCCCCTACGCCATTTTAGATTGTAATTGGTGAGCGGTTGGCTCACTTAGGAGCAAGGTAGTGAGTCAATCGCCCAAGAACAATCTCACAAACTGGCTGCACATGCCGCGCTCTATAAAGAAAATCACTTCAACGGAAAAATGCAGCTCATAGAGGAAGGATTATTTATGATGTAGCCAACTTCACCTTCTTAATATGGAACACTAACACTCACATCACACATCCATACCCAGGGAGCCCCTTCCAAACACCAATTCACACAGACATTCACTCTCTTAATATGGCCTGGGCATGTGAGCCAAATATGGAGCAATTTATTCTTTACAATCAGAGTTGGAGTGCTCCACAATTAAATGCCCAAGATGTTACAACAATTTTAATCATTAAACTAACCTGAACTCACTCACACATGATACTATTTAAGTTAACAATTTCTTTGTGAGTTTTCAGAATCTAATTACAACCTCCGATTCATTCTGTCTCCCTGCAGCAAGAATAACCTTTACAAAATGTTCCCTGAACTGATGGTCCATTCACAATGACAGTGGTGGTATCTGCTTCAGTTTATGGGGACTTCAGGCACACTGTTTGCATACACACAACAATAAATACAAAATACAAAAAAAAACATGGTGTGGAGAACAATACAGTAATTTGTAATAAGAATTACAGTGTAAAACACAAACACATACAAGGTATAACATACATTACAAAAACAACACTAGAGAAAGAAATTTAAGAAAAAAAACAAGGTTCATGGGGCATCAAGTTGTGCGTGCACATTGCACAAAGTTCACGACTGTGCTGAGAATGAGGCACTAAATCACATTGTTAGAAATATTCGAAGCACTTCACAAATTCCACAGTACTGACATCACATAGGGCTAGACGTCGGGTGTTGTTGCTACGTTGTTGCAACGGCAATAGGGTGTGCTGGAGCATCTGCAGTACTCTGTTGAGATTGCACCAAGACCCACGCATGTGATCACGGCAGTACGGTAGGAAGACACAGTGACAAGCTCTCCTCACGTCGATTAATTGTCTCTGAGGTCTACTTGTTGGGATACATCACTAGTCTAGGTCTCTTCTCTCGCTGGACAGTACTTTATGTTTCCCAATATTGCAGTTCGACGAGGGATGATGGCACGTGGAGTGACTCCACAAGTGTGTGAGGTCATCCATACAAGATCGAACTAGGAGCGACGAATGCTAAAACTGCTCTCTAATAGAGAGGAGAAGTTAGAAATGAGACCATACATTTGTTAGTGTGGCACGATACTGCTTTGTGTATGCAGATCGGCCAATGCTAGTGAGTTGTAACAACCCAAACAGGTGAGTATATGGTTCAAATGGCTCTGAGCACTATGGGACTCAACTGCTGTGGTCATAAGTCCCCTAGAACTTAGAACTACTTAAACCTAACTAACCTAAGGACAGCACACAACACCCAGCCATCACGAGGCAGAGAAAATCCCTGACCCCGCCGGGAATCGAACCCGGGAACCCGGGCGTGGGAAGCGAGAACGCAGGTGAGTATATAGCGTTCCTTTCTGTCCTGAGGCACATGAGGCGCAGGTTCTGACACGATATGTGGTCTTCTTCGTGTACTCACGACAACGTGGTCTGCCACAGGGCTGCCACGTCCGGAGAGCTAGCAGGCTGTCGCGTGTGGGTCGCGTATCAATGTCAATGGCCAGCCTCACTTTCGCTTGTGGCCCGGCGAGGGCTGTCTGCCGCCTAATCCCTCAGGTATAAGGCCCGATGACTGTCAGCTTGTAGGACCAGATGCTCTCGCGCCGTTCACGTCAGGTGGCGCGCTGACGCTCTCTTCTTGCGGGTAGCCGATGACCTCTTGTTTTTGCTACGGCTGGCCTCTGCATTGCCACGATCCCCGTCATCTGCACAATTCTTACAAAAATCTTATGCCTAACTTTTCCCCATGACCTTCTATGGTATAATAAATTTACATAACGATACATTGATGGTCTGTCATTTCAGACACTCTTATTTTAATTTTATAGTTATCAATCTACGGCTATCACTATAACCAAATCTTGGTGTATCTAAGCTAGACATGGAAATAATCCATCTCGATATTTGTGTAGAGACCGATCTCACTACTGTACGTGGTGTGTGACGCTATACTGGATGAACAATTAAATGTGCGGGCCCGCACTAATATTACTATTAATTATATAGATCGACAGTAGACATGCTCAAGAATTAACTACCATTTGCCAACGATCTACATTCTATGTCTTTTAATTAAATTATGTTGTTATGCAGGTCTAAGTTTTACTGTGCTATAAAGAGCATGCAACTATGCTACTTTCGCTCGCCCGTCGTCCCTCCATCTCGGGTCTGTGGTTTGGTGACCTGAAAAATAGCATCTCAGCAGGCGCGCGCCAAACACTTGTGGTAGAAAACCGCCACAATATTAAGGATCTAGTTATTGTAAAATCCTAAAGTTTAATTTATCCTAGTATATGGTACTCTCTCTATTTTTTTTACCTTATACAACACTCTTACATAATTCCTGTTACGCTGAGATGTCTCGCTGCTCGCCGCTATTGACGACAGTGATGTGCGCGCCGTACGACATGGCCTCCGAGTTCTCACTACGCCTCACTGAAACTCCAGAGACTGGGTTAGCCATGGCTATACAAGACAATAAATTTATAGTTGCAACTTCTTTTTCTATGTTATGCAGTATTCGCGATCAAAGCACACCTTTCCAGAGGCAATGTAATATGACCAAGCCAGGACTGGTTCCTGTTGAGGATTCCGTCGCCCACCACACATCAGCTACACAGTATGTCACGAATTTCCAAGTATAATTCCTTGGTTATTCATCCGTGACAGTCACAAGCAGCACGCTAAATCCCCAACCAGCACATTGGCATGGTAGGCTTTATGCCCGCATTTCTACCGTCTAGGCCCTAGGGCACCATTGGAGTCAAACGCTCACAGGTTCACCCCGACTTGCAAGACAACGATGCTGGCGCATCACTGTAAAAACTATACTGCACATGTTCATCCTCGAAATCACGCAATATACCACAATCTTGCAGTGCACTGACGCGTGCCTGCAAGCATTGGTATGAACGTCTCACGAACTGGTTGTGGCCGCTATGGAGCGTATCACGACTTCTCAGAACGCTTCTAAGAGCACGTTCTTGTATGCGCCCGTTTGTGCGACATCTCCTCACTCATCATTATCCCTCAACATGGACACCAGACAGGAAAGGACTAAAACATTGCATCATGGAAAGATAGTGTCTCCTACTCCACCGACATTGGAAGTCGCGAACAAAAAAAAAAAAAAAAAAAAGGATAGCAGCAGTAAATTCTTATGCGAGACTACGCAGCGTGTTAATACTTAGCAATCTTAATCTATTAATGCAACGATTATCGTTCCCCGAAGAAAGGTTCATATATTTGCCTATTCTACTATGTACACCACTTACACTACTACTATAGCAAGGTTCATGTATTTGCCCATTCTACTATGTACACCACTTACACTACTACTATTCCACGAACTCCTTTATGTGAGAGATGTGGTGGAGTCCTATGGACTTCTTTCCTTTCAGCGTCTCCAATTCATAAGCATTGTGGTGAGCTGCTCTCCTTATACGGTACGGGCCGTTGTAAACAGAATAGAATTTTTGGCATTTCATTTGTTGTTTGTTCGAAAGTCGGAAAGACTTCACGAGCACCTTTTGTCCAATTTGGAAGTGTCGTAGACGAGCTCCCCTGTCGGCACGTCTCTTCCTGACCTCTGCTGCAGCCCGTATCCTCTTGAGAGCCAAATCCACTATGGCTTGGTGCTGCGTTCGCGCCCTTGGTGGGAAGTTTACGACCTCGGTTATCAAGTCCTTAGGAATCCGGTTTTTCAGTACTGTAATGGGTGCCAATTTTGTTATCCCATGGGGTGCCTCATTGATCACCTCCTGGAAGTTTTTAAGGAAAACGTCCCATGTCCTGTGCTGTTTGTTACAGTACAACCGGCACAAGTTTCCGAGTTCCTTAATAACCCGTTCTGCAGCATTCGAGCTCGGATGGTGTGAAGATATAAAAATGGGATCAATTTTACATCCACGCAACGTCTCCTTCCATGTTTTTGACTTAAACTGTGGCCCGTTATCATAAATAATTTTACTCACATGACCAACCTGTGGTAGGAAATCCCGGATTAGGGCTCGTGATACAGTTCGTCCTGTCGCCCTCTTCAGTGGCGTAAAGGTAACGTATTTGGACGTTAGTTCAACAAACACTAATACGTAAGTATATCCTCTTCTTGTTCTTGGCAAAGGTCCCATCAAATCTGTTGCTGCTAATTGTCTTAATTTGGTCGGTACGATTGGGTATAATGGTGCCTGCATGCTCACAGTGGTGTGCTTAGCCTTTTGGCAGTCTTTACACACCGACAGTACCCTCCGTATTCGACGCTCCGTGTTTCCAAAGTAACACATGGTCCTTAGCTTGAGATTGCACTTGCGTGGTCCGAAGTGTCCATAGCTGAGGTGAGTATGCCATATAACCTTGTTTATTAGGTGTTCAGGGATGCATACCCCCCATTCAGTGTCATTGGCATAATTTCGGTGGAAAATTATGCCTTTCCGCAAGGGGTAGAACTGCCTGATGGTGGCGTGTCTTCTGTCTATCCATTTCTGTTTCAATAACACTAGGGCAGGGTCCTTGTCTTGCTCCTTCTTGATGTCCTGCATACTACAGGTAATAAAATTCTCAAAGGCTACTTTCTGCATATAGAAAAGGCAGTAGAGATTTTCCCCAGATCTTCTTCCATGTTGTGCTCAAATCCGATCGGTGACCGTGATAAGGCGTCTGCAATAATGTTCTGACTGCCGGGGATATATTCTATCGAAAAGTTGTACTGCTGCAGATATGATGCCCACCTACTGAGCCGCCTGTGATTAAGCTTTGCAGTCATCAAGAACTCGAGTGCCTTGTGGTCTGTGTAGACCCTCGTCTTGCGACCAAACAGAAGGTATCTGAATTTTTCAAACGCCCATACAATAGCCAGCGCCTCTAACTCGGTTACTGAGTAATTCCTCTCACTCTTGACTAGTACTCTGCTACCAAATGCAATTGTCTTCCACACCCTGTTTCCTTCATGTACATAGTCTTGGAACACCATGACACCCAGACCTGAGTATGAACTGTCCGTTACTATGCAAAGCTCTTCTGCTAAATTAGGGTGTGATAGGATGGGTGCTTGTAATAATGCGAATTTTAATGCTTTCCATTCGGATTCGGCCGCCTCATCCCATTCCCAAGGAATCTTCTTTCCTGTAAGTTGATGCAACCTAGGACTGCTCTGAGTTTTGACATGTATAAAGCGGTTGTAAAAATTTATGATCCCCAAGAACCCCCTTAACTGCTTCTTTGTCGTACGAATGGGAAACTTTTCAATCGCTTCGATCTTTTCGGGATTTGGCGTAATGCCCTCACCCGTGATGATATGTCCTAGAAATTCGACAGAGGACGTCCCAAAATTCGATTTTTCGATATTGATAGTCACTCCGTATTCCTTGAATGTCGCAAGGAGTTCACCGAGGACCACATTGTGCTCTCCCCAAGATTTCTCCGCGATCAGCAAATCGTCCACATAGCTGGTGACATGACGTTTCAAATTATCGCTTAGTATGCCGTCCAGCCCCCGAATGAATGCGGCAGACGAAATGTTCAAACCAAATGGGAGACGACGAAACCGGTAACATCTTCCAAATGCTAAAAAGGCTGTGTACTGTCTGCAATTTGGATGGAGCTCGATCTGCCAGAAACTCGATTTTAGATCAACTGATGAGAAGATTGATATTCCATGGAAGTTTTGTAAGAGTTCCTCTAATCGTTCCGGTCTGTCTGTTTCGGGTTCTATTATGGTATTAATTTGTCGCGAGTCCAAGACTAAACGAATACTACCATCTGCCTTCTCGACTACTCTTAACGGGTTATTATAGGCTGAAGCCGTAGGTTCTATTATTCCTTCACTCAGCATTCGCGTAATTTCAGCTGCTACTTTCTGTCGATATGCCAAGGGGATTGAATAGGGTGGCACACGAAACTGGTTGTGCGGACGTACACGAAATTCATATTGGAAGTTCTTTATTGATCCTGTCTTGGGAAGGAAGACCTCCGTATGTTCTACTAGTAATTTATGAAGTTCTTTGCGGTGGTCGCACCTTATATTCTTTATTGCTTCCACTTTTTCTCCTATTTTCTCCTTTATTTCTCCCATTATTCAGACTTCATTCTCATCCGTGTCCTCTCCCCTACCCGCAACGTCGACCTGTTCTTCCTTTCTGTCTTTCAGACACGCATAGTTTATCCGTACACAGTTAGACGGTAGTTGAGCTGGGATCAGCTGGTCGTCGAACTTAATGTGGACGGGATTCCCTTTCCTCAAAACCACTTCACCTCGTCCTAGATCAACTATCGCTTCATGTTCATTTAGGAAGTCCGTTCCTATTATCATGTCGATCGCCAGATTTGGCACGATCCAGAAGTTAGACTCTATTTTGTGTCCTTGGCAGGAGAATTCCAGTCTTGTTTGTTGGGTGACCTCCGTACATTTACCCGCTAATGCCCCTTTTATTTTGGTTTTCTTAACCGATAGAACAGGCCAGTCCATCTCCTGAGAGCACCTCTTGTATGCTGCGTCAGATATTGCTGTTATGTAGCTTCCACTATCTATTATCGCATTCATACTCTTTTCAGCTATTGCTACTGTGATAAGAGGCTGCCGATCTTGTCGAGGAGTTGCTTTATGTTCCTCGAGCAGGATTTCTGATAAATCTTCGTAATGTATCATCCGTAGTTGGCCAGGTCCGAGATTACGTGCGAAATTCCGGCGGCCTGTGTTCGCACTAGTCTGGCGTCAATCCTTTGTTAAGCTCCCCCTCCTCTGACGTGCATTAGGATTTGCGGGTCTAGTTTCAATCTCCTGGTTCCACTGTTGTCCTTGGTTTCGCTCTCTCCAATTACGGTCGCTTTGCCGTTCGTTATTCCTCCTATCCCAGATTCCTTGTCTAGATTGACCCTGCTCCCTGACATTCTGGTTTCCGTGTCTTTGGTTTCCATAACCTTGAATAGCGTAACCTTGACTTCCGTAACCCTGGTTTCCTAACTGACCACTGTGATTATGCGATCTGTTGTCGTCTTCCCTTCCTGGCCCGTGGTATTTGTTACTTTGCCCCTTCTTCCTGTCCTTTGCGTCTTGTTTATTATAGACTACTTCGATTTCGCGCAATAGACTCTTGAATGCTTCTATGTCAGATCCACACTTGCCGACAAGTGTCTGTTGGTATCTAACTGGCAATTTGGAAAAGCAAAATTTAATGATTTCTCCGTTGCTATATGGACTATCTAAAAATTGATTCTTCTTGAGTAATTCATCAAGAAATTTGGTTGCGCTCCTATGCCCGGACACTTCCAGTTCAGGACAAAATATTATTTCCTCTTTAAACCTGTCTTGCGTTTCCTTTGACCAGTAGGTCCGCAGGAATGCACCAACAAATTCCTGATAAGTCCGACACGTCACTGCCACACCCCGCGTCTTTTCCGCGGCTTGGCCTTCGATGTGTCCACACATGAATTCTAATTTTGCCTGGGTTGGCCATGATGCCGGTAATGAATTTGTAAACTGCATCACCCAGCTCTTCGGACGCGTCGACCCTCCATTTTCTTTGAACTTCAGGAATTTTAGGATCGACAGGAAGTGATTGTGATCAAAATCCTGTCTGATCCTCGCACTGGTGTTGTCACTCGTTTCCAATACTTGCACGTCTGCTGAGTGTCCTGCTCCATCTTGCTGATAACTGTGGTGTGCTACCTCTGTATCACAGTGGAAGTGGCACTCAGAATTCACTCTCCTAAGTGGGCTATGATTATTGGAGCTATTACTCGCTGTTTCCGCGTGTGCATTGTTAGTTCCGCACTCGGTCATTGGGCTAGAGCACGGCGGGCTTTTCCTCGGAGGCACAATTCTGTGTACTCCATCATTGGTATCCGAACGCGCAGTGCTCGTGTGCCCGTTTTGCTCTAGTTTTGCTATCCGACTCTCTACTTCTTCCATTCGTTTCGTAGTGTTCGCAACCGCGATATTACCTTGAGTTTTTAAGAATGCTAGGGATTTTGAGTGGGATTGTGTTGTACGTCGCAAGCGCCCTGCGAGTTTAGAAGTTGCTTCCGCGACTTTCATTGCCCCTATTGCTGCCGTTTTGGCCAGGCCTGCTACTTTTTGTGCAGCCATTGACATTTGTTTTACTTCTCCACATTCTTTCTTTATTGTTAGTAATTCCCCACGAATTTCTCCTATATGCGAAATTATTGCCTCAGTGTCCTTCTTACGCTGTTCGTCAGCTTCTTCCTTCTCCTTCTTACGTTGTTTCTCCTCTTCTTCCTTCTCCCTCTTACGCTGTTCGTCAGCTTCTTCCTTCTCCTTCTTACGTTGTTTCTCCTCTTCTTCCTTCTCCCTCTTACGCTGTTCGTCAGCTTCTTCCTTCTCCTTCTTACGTTGTTTCTCCTCTTCTTCCTTCTTCCTCTTACGCTGTTCGTCAGCTTCTTCTTTCATTGATCGTAGGAAGCTCAGTATTGGGTTTACGTCATCTTTTTGATCCTCTTCAAACGTGGAAGATGTAACTCTGGACACCTGGGCGCTAGAGCTCTGACGTGGCCGAGCTAGCCCCTGTCTGCTCTCGTTCGTTTGATTATAAACTTCTGCTACCGTCTCGACCTGTGTGCCTGTCTCTGTTTCATCCTCTACTTCACTATCATAGTCACGGCCGCAACGCTGCTCTGAGATCGCGTCCAAATCACCTTCCTCATCAATGACCCTGGCGTCCTGTCCTGCTAAAAATGTGCCCATCTCATCTCTGAACCTATTCCCGTCAGTAAACTGCCCCTTATCCATTATGCTATCCTCTTTTGTTTTAGCTTCGCTCGATAATAGTCGTGCCTTACTTCTCGTTATCATTCATGAAAAACAAATTTATCTAAAATACACAATAAAATTAACCTACTCCATATATTTTTTACACATAGACATAAAATTTCAACAACGCCTCTCCAACGCTGTAATTATACGCACGATTTGTTGTGATACAGAAACCGCACACAAACCCGACAAAGTGTGATGTGATACGGACACACCATCAAAGGAACACAAAAACAATGAACAAAAGAATATATACACTGAAAACAAAAACTGTAATCATGCGCCGCTTCTTAAAATTAAACGCAGAACTACCAGAAAAAAAACTTGGCTATTAATCAATAAAAAAAATTAAGCAAGAATATTCTGAATGTCCCTACTACTAATAATACTTGCTTATCAGCGATTCACAGGAAAGATCCGAGGCTAAGGGTCACCATTTTATGCGAGGTGCCGGGGTTAGCAGTGTATTTAACACTAAATTCTTCTAGAATCTACATATGTAAATGATGCTCTAAGGCCCCCCCCCCTATTCTAACTCCAACTTTTGCTGTTGCACAAGGATTAAAAAAAATACGCGAACTGACTCTAATCAACCCTGCCAGTGGAGTAGAAGAGAGTTTGGCACCTGCAATAATTTAATTTGATAAATAAGTTAAATAAACGGAGGTTTCATTAACATAGTGAGGAATGATAGGGTTGCTCTACCGGTTAACAGAATGAAAGTTCTGTCCAAAATAACAATATGATTTATTAAGACTAAACACAAAGTAATAAACAAAAACACATGAAACATTTACAATACATCAAATTGGCTCAAATTGGATACTCATTCAAACACTGTGAATGTGATGTTGTCCCTAAACTAGATTGTGAGGATTATGACGAAGTGGTATGTGGAGTTACTTGCAACTCAAATCTTAAGAGAAAACACATAGCCAACCCAACATTAATTGCTGCTACCCAAGACAGAACAAAGTTAGAAAAAGACGAACAGGCGCGCTCTGTTGAGCTCTGATTATCACCTAGGAAAATCCCTGTCTGCCGGTGCTGCAGACATACATTACCAATCTGTCTTCCTAACTGCAAGAACACGATTTGGCGTACCGGAGGCGATGGCTGGTTGCTTCGACGTACTCGACCGAAAGGCGAGAGCCGACTACCTAGAGCACCCGTACAGGCTGAACACACAACATTCCCGCCCCCACGACAGTGGCCGTGGTTAAACGTTCCAATCAGCAACTCGAAAACCGGCGGAAAATTCCACTCTATTGCCGGAGCACTACCATTCCACCAATGGAGATTCTTGGCGCCAATTTCTGCACTGATTTTGCTACGTCACGGAGCTATGCCCTGAGCAAGCCAATCACAGTTACTGTTTTGCAGAAAGCGCGGGAATTTTCCCGCCACAACTGCCTGGGTACACAAGTCATTCCCACGCCACGCTGGTAGCCCGCCAGAAAGTGTTTTCGCTAAGTTTCTGCGAAGTAACGGAACCTCTAGCCCAGCCGCTACTTCAGACCCCTCCGGGCGTGTCTTTTGACAATGTCGGCGTCTGCAAAGCATTCACTCGACTTCCTCACACCCGTCGGCTTAACCCTTTCCAGATCAGCAGAGCCCGCCTGTCACCGGACCACCCGGGTGACGAGAGACGCTGCGTGGGAAGTCCGCGTGTGAAGGAATAGCGACTTTTCACTGCATGCAATTAGAGAGGAAAATCGTAAGACAGACGTATGAGAGGGGGGTCATGCCACCTCTCAAAATGTCTATGCGTAGGCCACTAGAGACAACTGTGACAATTTAGAGAAGAGGAAGAGAGCTGTGTGGAGCATTTTCTTTCATCGAATATCAACCGATGAAAAGCCATGTCATGCTTTGTGTCCATCTCCACCGAATACTTGGTGTATATATAGGCAAGCTGAATTTTCTGGCACCCTGCATGAATTTACATATAAACATTCTCTTTCTTTGGAAATAAAACCTATTTACAGAGATTTGGGAAATCCTGAGCTACTAAAGTTGTGTTTACATTTGAAGACCCAGAATGTGAATGAGTCCTTCAATAATGTTATGTGGTGCCGTGTGCCTAAAAATGTACTTGTTGGCCTTATGACTCTAAAGTTAGAAGTGTCTGATGCTGTAATAACTTTTGATGGTGGAAACTATGAAAGACTTAAGGTTCTGGAGAAGTTAAGGACAAGATTTGGACAGAACACAGTTAAAGGACTGCGGGAACTGAATGAGCAAAATTAGCTGCTCAGCAAATGGCAAAAGAAGAAAGAAAAGGAGGAGGCAAGCACTGGACTGTTGTGACACTGAAGAAGACACAGACTACGGGCCAGGGCAATTCTAGTGCATGAAATACGCAGAAATGTAAGTCTGTATAAGAATTTGTAATATAAAAAGTTTTAAACCTCGATATCTCTGAACTACATTTTTTGCAATAAATGACCAGTTTTCTAAAAAAGTACTGATGGTAGAGAGATGAAATTTTCACAGCATGCTAACTGTGAGATTCAACACATATGGAAGTAGAATAATTAAAATATCATGAATTGCTTTGTTTGTATGTTCATTTATTTACAAAATTCTGTAAAAAAATTGAGTGTTTGAAGAAAAAAAGATAACATGCCGCACAATACAATTTTAGTAACAATTCTAGTTCAGTATATCTGGAAAGGTCATTCAGTAAGTAGGGAAAATTTAAGTTGGTTTCTTAAAAAGTTTCCGCGATAATGGGTCACAAAGTTTGATAATTTAACATTGGCGGCATAGGACATACAATGTTCCCTTAAAGATACAGTTTTTCTCAATTTATCGTACAAGTACGACGTGTAGGGAAAGTACGTTGAGGATATATTTCAGCGTATAAGTCTCTAGCTCTCACTGAATGTCGTTGGCATCTCTGTAAATGAGAAGCACATCGAATTGTTCTTCGAAGGAATACGTTATTTACATTCGCTTGATTCGACGATACTAGTCTTACCCTTCCTATTAGTGTTGTATTGCGAAACCGTCGAATGGTGTTTACATGTCAATGTCACGTTAGATGGATACGCCGTATTCGGCAAGTATTTACTATTTGTACGATATACGGGAGAGAATTCTCAGAGCGTGTGATTCGATCATTACCGAAGTGATAAGGAATACCACTCAATCCTTGATAAGAAGATTGCAGCACTGCATTGTTACCAATGGACATCATTTCGAACACTTTTTGTAAATGGACGTCCATGCCACCTTTTTGACCTTCGCTCACCTTCAAAGACCTTACTGTTACACATCATTGGATTCGTCTCGATAGCGGCTATCAAATAAAAGTATCAAACTATAGCATCCCTTAAAAAAAAACCTTGCAACAAGAAACCAACGTCATATTATGGTCCCCGTTGTCCTATGCAACATTTGTCCCACAAACTTTTCAGCTGCTATCATACTTTCGGAGTTATTCTAGGTACCAATAGTTAGTAATTCACCCTGTTTATTACAAAAGAGATATGCTAATGACTTTATTTTATTGCTGAAAGGCAACGCCGATGAAATACAGGGGGTCGCTAGCAAGGTGACCACCATGCACTCTAAACTTAACTTCACGGTCATTCTAGAAAAAAGATAAAGGCATAACCTTTCTGGACCTAGTATTTTCTAAAAATTACAGGGGTCAAGGAATAGGTATACACAGAAAAGCAATCTACCCTGACGTGATCGTAAATGAAAAATCGTGTCATACCCGAAGATAATACGCTTACTTCAGGTCTATTGAATGAAGACAAGACTGCGAAAGAGCGTCAAATAATTATGCAAATAGGTTGTACAAATGGATACAGGTATAGTGACATCATCAAAGTATACGAAAAACTAAATATAGACAATTTACTCGACCCGGAAGGCATGAAAATAATAAAATACAGCGGTTCGCATTCCGAAAACGTTACTTACAGCTCTGAGAAAGCTAATGCCATCATAGGCTTTAAAATCAGAGGGAGCATAGGACATAGGTTAAGCTACTGACTGGAAACACATGCGACAGGTACAGTGACTCAGGAGTACATAAAATGAGCTCCGACGATTGTGAAAAGATTTATATATGACGAAATGGAAGGAAATACATGACAAAGCTTAGGGAACCCTCTTACAATGGTAACAGTGTCGCATTGACGATGCACTTAAAAAAGCAGAAGCATAATTTAGGCCATATAAGTGAAAATATGTAAGTATTGCACAGAGCTGCAACCGGCCTTGCTTTAAACATTCTGGGGGACGTAGAAATTTTTATCTACGAAAACAAAACTCCTCAAGCTATTTTGCATAAACACGATGAGCTGAGATCTAACAGGTTTTTTGAAATTTTTTGAGAACTTCTAGTGCGACGTGTCCTGGATGGGGTGTGTTCACTAACTGCTGACTTGGCCATACCTCGCCTCTTGTCTGGTGGATCGCCGGAGTTCCCGCTGGTGCGCAGCAAACTACCTGCCTCGTTAAGCAAGCTGGTGCTTCTACTGCAAGACGGAGCTGCCTACCAAGATACTTTAATTTTATAAGCTGATTGTCCTATTCTTTACAATCGGGTTTACAAGTATTGTTTATCTATGTTTTAGGTCACACGCCATAGCTTTCATCAGATGTGCATAACAGCCAGTTCCATTTTTATAATGGCAACATTCTGGCAAACGTGCATTTAATACTAAATTTCATGCAGCTGTTATAGAGATATTATTGTATAGCAGGTTCTATGAATGCTTGTTGTTAATTTAATGACTTCTACTTGGGAAAATGGGCGACATCTTTTTAATTGCTAATTTGATAAGCACGCAACTATACTCATTTAAATTGGATGTGTAATTTGTCTTTGCATGTTTATATTTTGAAAAGATCTGAGTTTTTATAAGTGCGAAGAGAGAGAAAAATATAAATACTAAAATGAAATTGGAAGGCAACGTTACCCACACCAGCGCTATCTGTCGCTAAGTACTTATATCTTACAAGACACCGCTTGAGTGCGAGGTTGCAAGTTCAGTCTTCAGTAAGGCTTATTTGAAAGAGTTGTGTTAACAATTATGACAGGCAAAATATTAGCTGGTAATGACCCACCATGTGTATCAGGAGACCGACGGGAAATGAGTATCCGTGAGGTACAGAGATCAGCCTTCTATGGGAGGGTTTTTTATTACACTTAAAAAAAACGACATCGTCGACATTCAAGAAATGTTCGAAACAAACCATTAATTTGCACCAGGAATACCGAATAGAAAATGGCTCGCTACAGTGATCACAAAGCATCATCAAGATAGAAGGTGAGCTCCTTGGGAGTTACGAACCGTGCAGAACGTTCAGCTAGGTATCCACTCTCAAAGAATGGATATAGGATTATATTGGTGCAACGGTGTGATTAGAGCTGATGGAATATGATGGCATGCAACCAAATGCGAAACAGTCTGTCGTGGAGTTTATCATGAAACTGGCTATCGTTTAAGGTGAAGTTACAGATAGTGCAATAATATGTTTAATAGGCACGGAAAGAAACAAACTTCCAGAGGCTGAATTTATCTAATGTTTTCAGGTGGTGTGAATTGCAATGTCACACACTTTTCAGGAGTGACAGTTGGCTCTAAAGGAGTTTGATTTTTACTCAGACCAGGAATCAAGCGAAATAAAGTTACTTTGAACAGCTGTTGGTCAAAAGCAGTGCTCATACCATAGTTCTAGTCCTCTTACGCCCATTTTTCCATTCCTGCTTGCTGTGACGTAAATATTCCCTACTGGCCTTGTAAGACCATGTACACCACAGAGAAGGATAGGGGGCAGAGCACTTCCAACGCCTCTAAGCACGATAAATAACGTTCCAACGAATTTACCATCCAGATTAACACTCGGCGTAATGGTATACGAATGAGTTAAGGCATTGATGTTAGTTCATCTTGATACAAAGCTCTTGGTACCTCTAATTCACAAAGTTCCTTTCATATGCATTTCTTCTTCAAATCCCGATTGGTTGGAGTTGAAAACAAATTCCTTACTGAACGATGGGATAAGTTCCATTACATACAAATTTTGAAGCTGATCCCGCAGTTTGCTGTACGTCGTCAATTTTACGTCTTGTTTGAAATTTCGTTACCTTACGTCTTCCAATTCTGTAGCAATATTTGAAGCTGTGCAATCATTCACCGCTACCCTTAAAATTACTATAATCTACCTCGTGTGCATAAAGTAGTAAGTCACTCACTTGCATTTCCTGTAAATCGAGCCTCCCTGAAACACGCAAATACCACTTTTTATAACAGTTTCGCCTTATCCTTTATTGAACATAGAATATCCTTAATTTTTCTTATGAGGTACTCGGCCGTACTGCTGCGGACTTATTTGCAATCTTTTCATACCGACTATTATAATAATAATAATTATTATTGTTACTACTATGCTGCGGATGATCTTCCATTTAAGTAGTTTAGTAGCCTCTCCTTGGACAACGATTGTCCTCTGCTACGTTTCACTGGAGACGGGATTTGTGGGTCCCTGTCCCACAAGAAGCTACTGAGCGTCTCTCCAGTGGAAGACTCCGCAGGAGAGACGCTCAGTAGCTCGGTACGGGCTTTTGTTAGTTTCGAGAAAATACCTTCACCGAGGAGTCAAGCAGTATATTGCTCCCTCCTACGTATATCTCGCGAAGAGACCATGAGGATAAAATCAGAGAGATTGGAGCCCATACAGAGGCATACCCACAATCCTTCTTTGCACGAACTATACGAGACTGGAATAGAAGGGAGAACCGATAAAGGTACTCAGGGTACCCTCCGCCACACACCGTCAGGTGGCTTGCGGAGTATGGATGTAGATGTAGATGTAGAAGGATGATGAACAACAGTTCGTCACCTGGTTTAGTATCAAGTACGTATCGTCATCCTTGTACTCCCCATGCGCATTGTACGCACAGTCGCGTGTATACAGCACCACATATTCCACTGACTCATGTTGCAGAAACGGTAATATATCATCTGCCACTTCTTTCTCAGCTTCTTTCTTCCTTGGGTTCCTTTTCGACGAAATGTCAAGTTCGACAAATATTGTTTAGCTATAATGCAATGTTTGCTTTATTTATCTTTGCCATTGCTCTGCTTTCTATCGACACAACTTACACTGTAGCAGTGTTGTCAGCTATCCGTCGATTAAGCAGTTCATTTACGATGCATAGACTCATGCCGCGCCCACTGTTGAATACTTCCAGTCCCGCCTTCTCTTGCCATTAGCAGCGAATATCGTGGTTGTATCGTAGACAAAATGAGAGGCGTCGAATGCCGTAAACATCAATGGCATTTTGCGACCTCCCACTCATGGGGTTCCTTGTTAGCAAAAATTTTTGAACCGCCTATTAGTCGATGCCCCGATTAGGGATACGTTTTAAAACCGACACTGAACCTGGTTCTGCAAGTCCTAAGTTTTTAGTGAGTGTATTTTTGAAAATATTTTTTAACCTCTAACTTTTAATTTTTACCTTTTGTACGTCGTTGTATAACAAAAGGCTGTAGTTTTTTTTTTGTCCTTCTAATCTTATTTGCAGATATCTGACGATGGCAGTAGTCGAAATGGCGTAATAAATAGAGGAAAAATTTAATAGCTATCTAGATGGTTTTGTTCACAAAATATTCATAGTGGTTGCAGACTCGTACAGGACACCGATTTCCTTTATTAATACTTGAACGCAGATGCTTTAATTCAATATGTTATCAGATAGGTGCAGTGTAAGTTGAGATCAAACCTAATAACAATAAGTCGGGACTGTCTGCATATGACGATATCACTCCTAACCGGAGTTGATTAATTGTAATGCAGTTTTCACTTAAGTGTGGCTAATGATATATTTGCTTCTGTAAGGTACTTCTGATTTCAGAGTTGCTGTCAGTTGAATTTGAGCTTTTTCGTTTTCGCAGGACGTGGACACCGTATTTGTAATCTCTAACGTTCAAAAGAAGTTATATCATCTGTAATCTCATTCACTACTTTCACGCAGCGTACTTAGCAAACGTATTCCGTTGGTGACTTCTGTCGGTGAAGAATGGAAAAATATCATACAGTGTGAACAAATTCCGTTCCATAATGCCATCTGATTGTCAAATTCTCACTGTGTGAAAATTTCTGTGCAGCTAATTCATTTGAATTTCGGAGTTTCAATTATTTCCTAAAGGAATTGCTGTCACTCTTGATTGAATTTGATGATGTTCATCTGTTATTTGGCTAAAGATTTTTTCTTTTATCACACCATACAAACAGAGATGGAGATGGGTTTTTAAGTCACCGATATACTCACTTGTCTAAAGTAGTGTCGCCGGGTAGTGTCGCCGGGCCGTGGCGGAAGTTTTATGGAGAGAGCGCCCTCTGTTCTTGATGGTCGCGTTAAGGGAAGTGAAATAAAATAAAATTCTGTGGTTGTTCCGACGTGTGGGTAGCAGCAAAACACACAGTAAAGAAACAAAAGTCTTCAAACTGTTCCTAAAAGGATGCCGGTCTGGATTCTATCGGGTTAGTATTATAGAAGAAGAATTTCACATTCAACAAGGCGAATGCCTGACTGTGTATTTAAATAGCGAACCATTCGTTGTTTACTACTTCACTCAAAATAAGTAATCGGAAGTTTGTGTCCCACACTCTCAAAAGACACTTTAGAAAACAGTCCACAGTTCAAAGCGCAGAACAATGTCGTTCAGTCTCGACTTGTAACACTGTAGAACAATAAAACTCGCAGTCTCAGTTTTGCCCTAAATATAACGGAAAGTAGTTATATTCAATGCTCAAATAAATCGTGGTGTAATTACATGGTGTCTTCCACGATGATCTTGAAATAAATCTTCTTATTGGGAATTTCTTCTCTCTTCTCCAAGATCTTCAGCTCTTGCGATTTACCCTTCCGCGTCGATCTTCGAAAACAAAATACTCTTCTTGAATTGAAGACCATTTTAAGAAAACTCAACAAATGCTGTTTATAGATTTTAAAGAAGAGGAATTTATTAGCTGTACAAAACATTTTAGACTCAAAAAATTTCAGGAATATAATACTGGTCACCCTAGTAGATAGGAATACGTGAATGAATAACTGAAGTTCATCACAAACAGCCTTTATTGAGAAAAAAAAATTTACAACATAAATTTTTACAAAACTCCACATATTTACTTTTTCATGCCTCGTTCTTTTTTATTTTATCAAGCTCTAGGTGGTGTAAATATACATTATAATCATTTAAATTTAGTACATTCTTAAGTATGTTACATTTTTAGATAATATCATAATAAGAAGTTAGCAATGTATTAGTAAATTTATATTTTTCTTGTACTTTAACCTATGAACAGGAGTTTCCACAGTAATAAAATGTTTTTGAGCTGTTAAATCTATTGTGACACTCATAGTGATGTGTTTAAATGACGGCTAAAGCAAAAGTACCTATTTTAACGTAATATTTAGATTTAATACTGTGTGAAGTCCAAAATAGTACTGAAACACGGTCCTTTTTTGAAGTAAAAATTCTCCGTAATATAGAATTCTGTCTTCATTTTATCAGCATCCCCTTCAACAATTTTTGAATAGAACATGGACCTTGCCGTTGGTGGAGAGGCTTGCGTGCCTCAGCGATACAGGCAGCCGTACCGTAGCTGCAACCACAACGGAGGGGTATCTGTTGAGAGGCCAGACAAACGTGTGGTTCCTGAAGAGGGGCAGCAGCCTTTTAAGTAGTTGCAGGGTCAACAGTCTGGATGATTGACTGATCTGGCCTTGTAACACAAAACAAAACGGCCTTTCTGTGCTGGTACTGCGAACGGCTGAAAGCAAGGGGAAACTGCAGCCGTAATTTTTCCCGAGGGCATGCAGCTTTACTGTATGGTTAAATGATGATGGCGTCCTCTTGGGTAAAATATTCCGGAGGTAAAATAGTCCCCCATTCGGATCCCCGGGCAGGGGCTGCTCAGGAGGATGTCATTATCAGGAGAAAGAAAACTGCCGATCTACGGATCGGAGCGTGGAATGTCAGATCCCTTAATCGAGCACGTAGGTTAGAAAACTTAAAAAGGGAAATGGATAGGTTAAAGTTAGATATAGTAGGAATTAGTGAAGTTCGGTGGCAGGAGGAACAAGACTTTTGGTCAGGCGAATACAGGGTTATAAATACAAAATAAAATAGAGGTAATACAGGAGTCGGTTTAATAATGAATAAAAAAATAGGAGTTCGGGTAACCTACTACAAACAGCATAGTGAACGCATTATTGTGGCCAAGATAGACACGAAGCCCACGCCTACTGCAGTAGTACAAGTTTATACGCCAACTAGCTCTTCAGATGACGAAGAAATTGAAGAAAATTATGATGAAATAAAAGAAATTATTCAGATAGTGAAGGGAGACGAAAATTTAATAGTCATGGGCTACTGGAATTCGGTAGTAGGAAAAGGGAGGGAAGGAAACGTAGTAGGTGAATATTGATTGGGGCTAAGAAATGAAAGAGGAAGCCGACTGGTAGAATTTCGCACAGAGCACAACTTAATCATAGCTGTCACTTGGTTCAAGAATCATAAAAGAAGGTTGTATACAAGGAAGAAGCCTGGAGATACTGACAGGTTTCAGATAGGGTATATAATGGTAAGACAGAGATTTAGGAACCAGGTTTTACATTGTAGGACATTTCCAGGGGCAGATGTGGACTCTGATCACATTCTATTGGTAATGAAATGTAGATTAAAACTGAAGAAACTGCAAAAAGGTGGGAATTTAAGGAGATGGGACCTGGATAAACTGAAAGAACCAGAGGTTGTACAGAGTTTCAGGGAGAGCGTAAGGGAACAGCTGACAGGAATGGGGGAAAGAAATACAGTAGACGAAGAATGGGTTGCTTTGAGAGATGAAGTAGTGAAGGCAGCAGAGAATCAAGTTGGTAAAAAGACGAGAGCTAGTAGAAATCCTTGGGTAACAGAAGAAATATTGAATTTAATTGATGAAAGGAAAATATAAAAATGCAGTAAATGAAGCAGGCAAAAAGGAGTACAAACGTTGCAAGAGGTCCGAGCAGATGTAATTTCGATGTATCGCTCATGCGCTGCCTGCGATATGCAAGGTATAAGAGAATCGCTGACCAGAGAGCAGTGTTGACTGCAGTAGGCACTGTGTAGCTGTAGCAGTATATTGTTTCTAGTCTGCGCTAGTCTGTGTCTGGTGTGGAGTCTGCTCTGGTCTGGCATGGTGTATCGTGTTGGGTGGTCGGTCGCGGTGCAGCGATGCCGGAGCCTGAGTATTATTGTATAAGGTAAAAAGCAGCCTCGCGCATATCTAGTAATGTTATGTGAACTCCCATGTAAATCTTTTAAAAATGTCCTAATAATAATCTTTGTCATATAAAGTAATTTCCAACAAGCATTCATATCAATTTAAAGAATATACTAATTTCTCCAATCCATGATCATTCTGATTGTTGCAAAAGAAAAATCAGTTGCTTCCTTTCATAAATGACAAATCTATCGGCCAGCATTGCACAGAGCTGTGCCGGAAAAAGTTATTGTAAGAGCAGATAGTTGGCGACTTTATGTAGGTAACACTTTTTGCATTTTATTCAGAATGATCTTACAGGGCCATGACGCAGCACTGCTGCCGTCCAAAATTTACCAGGTTACTATATTTATTTTTTATTACGTGGTTTAGGAATTTTTCTGTTTCGAGCTTAATTTAATGAGAAAATAATTTTGTGGGTACATTAAATGGGAAACAAATTTTGTGTGGAGGTTAAATGTGAATGAATTTCTGTAGGGAGGTTATAAATGGGAACCAATTTTGTTCTGAGGTTACAAAAAAAATAGAATCATATTATTATTATTATTTAGACAATTTTGTGGGAAGGTTACAATGTCTCAAAAATGAGATCGACAGGAAGTGCAAAATGGCTAAGCAGGGATGGCTAGAGGACAAATGTAAAGATGTAGAGGCTTATCTCACTAGGGGGAGATAGATACTGCCTATAGGAAAATTAAAGAGACCTTTGGAGAAAAGAGAACCACTTGTATGAATATTAAGAGCTCAGGTGGAAACCCAGTTCTAAGCAAAGAAGGGAAAGCAGAAAGGTGGAAGGAGTATATAGAGGGTCTATACAAGGGCGACGTACTTGAGGACAATATTATGGAAATGTAAGAGGGTGTAGTTGAAGATGAAATGGGAGATACGATACTGCGTGAAGAGTTTGACAGAGCACTGAAAGATCTGAGTCGAAACAAGGACCCGGGAGTGGACAACATTCCATTAGAACTACTGACGGCCTTGGGAGACCCAGTCCTGACAAAACTCTACCATCTGGTGAGCAAGATGTGTGAACAGGCGAAATACCCTCAGACTTCAAGAAGAATATAATAATTACAATCCCAAAGAAAGCAGGTGCTGACAGATGTGAAAATTACCGAACAATCAGTTTAATAAGTCACGGATGCTAAATACTAACGCGAATTCTTTACAGATGAATGGAAAAACTGGTAGAAGCCGACCTCGGGGAAGATCAGTTTGGATTCCGTAGAAATATTGGAACACGTGAGGCAATACTGACCCTACGACTTATTTTAGAAGCTAGATTAAGGAAAGGCAAACCTACGTTTCTAGCATTTGTAGACTTGGAGAAAGCTTTTCACAATGTTGACTGGAATACTCTCTTTCAAATTCTGAAGGTGGTAGGGGTAAAATATAGGGAGCGGAAGGCTATTTACAATTTATACAGAATCCAGATGGCAGTTATGAGAGTCGAGGGACATGAAAGGGAAGCAGTGGTTGGGAAGGGAGTGAGACAGGGTTGTAGCCTCTCCCCGATGTTATTCAGTCTGTATATTGAGAAAGCAGTAAAGGAAACAAAAGAAAAATTTGGAGTAGGTATTAAAGTCCGTGGAGAAGAAATAAAAACTTTGAGGTTCGCCGATAACATTGTAATTCTGTCAGAGACAGCAAAGGACTTGGAAAAGTAGTTGAACGGAATGGATAGCATCTTGAAAGGAGGATATAAGATGAACATCAACAAAAGCAAAACGAGGATAATGGTATGTAGTGGAATTAAGTTGGGTGATACTGAGGGAATTAGATTAGGAAATGAGACACTTAAAGTAGTAAAGGAGTTTTGCTATTTGGGGAGCAAAATAACCGATGATGGTCGAAGTAGAGAGGATATAAAATGTAGACTGGCAATGGCAAGGAAAGACTTTCTGAAGAAGAGAAATTTGTTAACATCGAGTATAGATTTATGTGTCAGGAAGTCGTTTCTGAAAGTATTTGTATGGAGCGTAGCCATGTATGGAAGTGAAACATGGACGATAACTATTTTGGACAAGAAGAGAATAGAAGTTTTCGAAATGTGGTGTTACAGAAGGATGCTGAAGATTAGATGGGTAGATCACATAACTAATGAGGAGGTATTGAATGGGATAGAAGAAAAGAGAAATTTGTGGCACAACTTGACTAGAAGAAGGGATCGGTTGGTAGCCCATGTTCTGAGGCATCAAGGGATCACCAATTTAGTATTGGAGGGCAGCGTGGAGGGTAAAAATCGTAGAGGGAGACCAAGAGATGAATACACCAAACAGACTCAGAAGGATGTAGGTTGCAGTAGGTACTGGGAGATGAAGAAGCTTGCACAGGATAGATTAGTATGGAGAGCTGCATCAAACCAGACTCAGGACTGAAGACCACAATAACAACAACACTTTATTTTTCTCTGAATCATTTTCAGAATAAGACATCAACCCCTTCACGTCATTAGCCTTATTTTTGCTTACGTGATTCGCTGATGGGAGTCCTGTCTCAAAAATTATTGAAGAACTTCTCTTTCTAGGTTTCGTCACCTCCACGTTATCTGTGAAACAAATTAAATATTTTGAAAATAGTATTATTCCCTGTTCTTATGTATTCTTACATTAACCCAGTAATTTTCCTCAGATGTCTTGAAACGTCCCCTTTGTACAATTATACATGACTGTGCTTACACTGACATACAATATTTTTAGCGCAACGCAATCTGACTTTCAAAAATCCTTACAAAAGAATGGCCCTGACTAACATTAACCTATACGTTTCACAAATCACTTACCTCACAAAAATCTTTGCTACTCAAGCTACTGCAATACAGCGAGCGCCACTACTGCCAGCAAAATAAAAGATTCAAACTACTGAAGGCACTAACTACTAATAGGCATAGTTAGCAAATGAAAGATTTTAATAGAGAACAAACAATGTATTTACCTTAATAGTCATAATATATATAGCAGTTCATGACAAATTACAAAACTCCGCCATCTCTCTTCCCACATCCACCACTGCTGGCGGCACACCTCCAACTCCACAACGCTACGCGCTGTTCACAACCAGCTGCCTAACACTACAATGGTAGACAACAATGCAAACTACCCACAGACTGCACACAGCACAGCCAGTGATTTTTCATATAGAGCGCTACGTGGCGTTACCAACAAGAAATCATAAACAGCCTACTTACATAGCCCCCATGCTCCCCACAAAAAAATTTACAAATTGTTTTGGTCAGTGGCCAATAATGATTTGATAAAATTTTTCGTAATTACGATAACAAAGATATCAAATGCACACACTTATTGATACAATGTTGGTCAAAAGCTAAAATTTTCTCACAGTCCATAAAGACAGTCCTCATCATTCGTCACAGTAAAATTGCAGTGTTTTTCTCAAAGTCTGAGCAGTAAAAGAAAATGCACACGGAAGTAATGGATTTCCATGCAGTCTTGAAGAGGCAGTGTTGTCCTTCCAATGGAAAGAGAGTGCTGACTCTCGACATGCAGACAGATAACGGGCCACAACAGAGCAAACCCACAGCAGAGTCATTTGACGTTTTGAAGAATATTGGTAGGTAGGTCATCACAGAGCAGACCACTGTAGTCCTGGTAGAGATTACGGTATTGGTGGGTCATCAAAGATGCAGACCCACTGTAGTCCTTTTAGAGATGGCCAGCAGCCATCTGTTGCGATCTGTTGTGACTGTGCAGGTGCACAATCACCATCGAAGAGTCTTGCGGATAATATAGCAAGTCCATAACCACCACTTGTGCATTCACAAAGTTTTTGGAATTGTCCTTAGAACCAGCAATGCTGTTATCCAGTCCCTTGCTGAATTATTAACACACGTGCAAACACTAGCAGTCCCTACTTCTCACATATTGTCCATATACTATGACCAACAGAAACGTGTGCAGTGAAATGTAACTTAATTTGAAGAACTGGTGTCTATACAATTATAAATTTGCAACATGAAAATACAATTACAAAGGTACAAAATACATCATTAAAGAACATAATAGTACAGATAGCATTTGTGGTAATATGGGCTTTACAAAAGAATCGAAATAACATATACATCAGTGTTACAGGAATTATGACATAAGTACATACATAAAAGATCAGAATAATTATTGAAACATCGACTTCACACATGAGCATTAAAACAAAACAGAACAAATAATGTCTAAGCATATTTACAAGGTAAATAACATATTATTAATGCCAATTATGTTTGAGGATAACAGTATTCCTCATCATAGTGAATGTAGCTTAGTATTAGAAAAATTCTACAACATAACTCTTATTAGCTAAACACATAAAGACAGGAAAAAGACAAATACACAAGGATACATAAACACATAGCGGGATAATACAAGGGAAGGACAGGGTTTCTTTTACTGCAGTATTTTGCAAACAAAACTTTCTTTACTTCTTGGAGATCTCCCTTCATTCATCATTATTCCCAAAAACTCCTATCTATACCTGCTTTCCGTATTCTATTCATATTTCTTTCAATATTATTATTTCTCAGTGTACACTACTCATTTTGGCCCAAATCCTTTTCATATAACTTCGCAATGCATTCTTTACCTATTCTCCATAGTCAGTTTCTTATATAGTCTACCCCTCTTAAGCCAACTTAAATCTACTGAGCTCAGATGCATAAACTAAGGGACGAGGCAATGCAGCAGCACAAAACAATTAACACAAACAGCAATGACAAAAAAATATGGAAATTTGCAAAGCAAGCTACAGTAAATCTAAATTACCAAACAATTCAACATTACAACTAATATGAGGCAATGCACAGCAAACAAGAAAAATAAATCTGGCTTAGCAGAGTAACACAAATTGAAATTCAGTAGCACTATGCCTGGCAACCAACAACAGAAAATGAAATAACTTATACCTTAACATGACAAAGCTCAAGCAGAAAAAATAGTATAGTAAAAATGGCCATGTCTAATACCTATGTCACATCTTAATACTAGAGTGATGCATCACAATTTATTCTACAAATGAAATTACCAAGTACTTGAAAAGAAAATTATGGATGCAGTTCCTGTGAAGGTAAATGTCGTTTTGTGCTCCCTCATTTTTTTGAAAAAAAATTGTTATTTACTCGATCTGCAGACAGAAAATATTTATATTAGTACATCTATAAAATTTTATTTTAACCAATGCTGCAGTGCAGCTAGAAACTAGATATCAAATGAAATAAGCAACTATGTACACAGTAAAGTATAAGAATATCATTCAGTAGTCATTAGGCATTTCATAAGTTAGTAGAAAAATCTCTCAACTAGAGAGACAGTAGTCATAATCAGTTGTATAGACATAAAAATATTTCTCATCATTTCATTAGGCATTTCAGTAAATCATAAATTAAGAGCTCCACAGTGTAATCATATGTTATCAAGTTCGACCGTGTCGTTTTTCCAATGCTTTCTACAAAGGAACGTCAATAGCGAGGATAATGGCCTCCCTTTTTTTTCCACCTGTGCCTCTGGAAGGCACACGCTAATGGCTTTTTTCAAGGTGACTGTCGCCCAGCTGGGTGCCCACGACACATTAGGTGCAGGTGGTCACTTAACTTTCTTACCGAAATATTTACGACACCAGTTTCCGCTACAGTGACAGTCTCATATAAAAATATTTCACAGGTCACGAATTTGGGTTAAAAATCTGTAGAAACAAAATCCTATAAATATAACAGTGTCCAAAAAATTTTCGCCAGCATTGTGATACAGTCACGCATATACACACATTTCATAACTCTTAAAGTACCATTCTTGGTTTCCAACAACCTTTTTCACAAACCAGAGTCCCTAACCACTACTCATTATTCCTTACCTTATTTGTCGACACTTCTTCAATATTTCATCATTACAGATATGTAGCATAATCAAATAACTCATATAGCATCAGCTTACTGATCATAAACATACCGCAACAGCATAATACACATAGTCATCGTAATAATAACATCATAACACCTCAGTCAACTCTCAAAATCGTCGTAGCTTCCTCCAATAATTTCAAAACCTAAAAAAATTCTCTGCTCATGTCAAAAGTGTCATCTGCCTCAAACGTACTTTAAAAATCGTGATCCCATACCAAATACATCATTCAAAGCTCTCATAGTATCACAATGGTTCCGAAAAAATATGAACAGTTCACAAAGTACAGACAAAATACAGTTTCATAAGTGTGAAGTTATCCAACTGTGTAATTGCGTAAACATCTGTCACTGATGTATTAAAAAAATGTTTGTTTCTCTGTTAAATAATCAGATAGCTGTATAATTTATGTGTTAGAGAAATATGGTACTGCTGTGTAAAGTTGTATAAGCAAATACCATATTAGCTAGGGCTCCTTGTGCTTGCCAAACACATGGTACACAAAGTAAGCGTGTACCCCCCTGAGGATTAATGTAATTATACCCTCAGGTGTTACAGATTATTGCAATGGAATAAAATGTATCACGGAAAACTTTCTTTGTAATTCAAAAACCTTTAAAAATAAATGTTTATGTATAAAATTAATCACTCAAATACATGTACTGTAGCGCTAAACTGTGCGTCTTGTTGTAAGATAATCTCTGTGGAAGTGTCGTAGTTGTCATCTCTTCACAATAACAATGCATTCGTAATTTCTGTTTAAAAATGTTCCCTAGGTTCTTGATTGGATATTTAACTTCAAACATTGTTGCATGGTGACAGATTCTAAGTCTGACAATGCATACTAGAAATGTGAAGTTAAGAGTTTTATGGCAAAGACCAAGTTAAAAAGCAGATTATCTTTCAATAAACGGTTTTACATGTGAAATGTGGTGTAAACCTTTACTCTTCCTAGTACGCAGAGTTTCAACTTCAACGCAATTATCATGTGGTATACGTCGGATTCTGTAAGGTCCATTGTAAACTAGAAAGAATTTGTGACTCAAGTGTTTCCTCTTATGTGACAATGAATGAGCTTTAATGAGAACTTTCTGACCAATATACAATTTCTTTCCATTTGCTTTACCGTGTAGTTTTCTCCTTTTGTCTGCTCCAGATTTTATATTTTTAAGAGCCAAATCAATTATGTCTTTGTGTCGAAGTTTACGTGTATTCGGGAAAGGTACAAGCTCTCTGATTCTGTTTGGTGGTTCTTCACTCTTCAGTACAAGAATAGGTGTCAAAGCAGTGGAATCATGAGGCATTTCATTCAGCACATTTTGAAATAAGTGTAAATATCTGTCCCAATGCTGATGCTTTCTGTGACAATAAAGTCTGCAAAGCTTATTGATTTCTTTCATAATCCTTTCAGACGGGTTGCAATGTGGTGAGTACAATGAAATAAAAACAGGTTTGATTTTATGATTGCGAAGCATGCGTGACCAAACAGCAGATCTAAATTGCGGTCCGTTATCTGAAATGACTTTAGCAACGTGGCCAACTTCACGTAAGAAATTTTTAACAAAGGCGTTGGATACAGATCGTCCAGTGGCTTTACGTAACGGAGTGAAAGAAACAAATTTTGAAGTAAGTTCAACAGCGACTAGAACGTACGAAAATCCATTCGATGTTCTGACAAGGGGTCCCAATAGTTCAACTGCAGCAAATTCTTTTAATTTAGAAGGAATGATAGGAAACAACGGAGCACGATGTGAGATAGTAGATGGTTTAGCCTTTTGACAAAGTTTACAAATAGACAGGACTCTTCGAATTCTCTTTTCCATATTGTTAAAATAACAAGTCTTTCGAAGAATATGATAACATTTTCGTGGACCAAAATGTGCGTAGCTGAAATGAATGTACCAAATGAGCTTATTAACAAAATCGTCTGGAATGCAAAGTACCCATAGCTTGTCATCAACAGTGCAGCGTTTGAAGAGTATGTTGTTTCTAACCAGGTAATAATGCCGAATCTGTGTGTGTGTCTTCTCATGCCATTTGCTTTTGATGTCTTTCCAAATCGGATCTTTATCTTGTTCATGAGCAATGTCCTTTAAAGATGTGGTGATGAAGTTTTCAAAGGCGACTTTCTGAATGTAAAGAATACTGAAGCTTTTCTCGAGCTTGCCTTCTGTGTTACTTTTCTCAAGCCCAGCCGGTGCGCGTGACAGTGCGTCCGCAACAATGTTCTCCTTCCCGGGAATGTAGACTATTGTGAAGCGGAATTCTTGCAGAAACAATGCCCAACGTTTTAACCTGTCATGATTTAGTTTTGAAGACATAAGAAATTGTAATGCACGATGATCACTGTATACTTTTACGTGCTTGCCAGAAAGAAAGAAACGGAATTTGTTAAATGCCCAAACGATAGCTAAAGCTTCTAATTCAGTAACGGAATAATTTTTTTCAGATTTTGTTAGCTCTCGGCTAGCAAAAGCAATGGTTTTCTGAACAGTAGTGTCATTTTCTATGGCTTCTTGAAATAAATGGGCACCACGTCCGACTTTAGAAGAATCCGTGCTAAGGCAGAAATCTTGTGACAGATCTGGATGAGCTAGTATTCGCGCGTTAAGTAGCGATTCTCTCAAAGAATTTAATTCCAACTGTGCTTGTTCGTCTCAGTTCCAGATAGTGTTTTTTCCAGTGAGAGAACAAAGTTTTGGTGTAACAAGAATTTGCATATTCAGAAAACGACGGTAAAAATTTACGAGACCCAGAAAACTGCCGACTTGTCTTTTTGTGAATGGAACTGGAATGGCTCTGATTGCTTCTAACTTTTCAGGATCCGGCTGAATGCCTTCAGAAGAAATAATATGTCCCAAAAACCTCACCTTTGACCTACCGAATTCAGACTTTTCCAAGTTAACTGTAATTTCAGATGCTGCAAAAATACGTAACAAACTGTTAAGGATGCGATTATGTTGTTCCCATGAAGCTTTTGCTATTAGAATATCGTCCACATATAAGGTGATGTGACGTTTTAAGAACTCAGGTAATATGGAATTTAGCCCGCGAATGAATGCTGCTGAAGATATGTTCAAACCAAAGGGAAGTTTCCGAAACTGATAACAAACGCCGAAACAAAGGAAAGCTGTGTATTTTCTTCATTCTGGATGAAGTTCGATCTGATAAAAGCTGGATCTGAGATCATTGGAAGACAACACTTTTACACCATTAAAATTTTGAAGAAGTTCTTCCAACGTTTGCGGCCTGTCTGTTTCAGGAATAATGATAGTATTGATTTGTCTCGAATCTAAGACAAGTCTGATCGATCCATTTTTCTTCTCAACAACATGTAATGGATTGTTGTATGAGCTTACTGCAGGCTCAATAATGCCCTCGTCAAGCATAGATTCTATTTCTGTTCTAACACGGTCCCTATAATGTGCTGGAATTACATATGGTCTAACACAAAATTTAGTATGCTCACGAACACGAAATTGGTATTGAAATCCCTTGATTGCTCCTGTTTTATGAGTAAAAACTGTGGAATGTGCTTGTAAAATATCAAAAAGGTCCTGCCTATCAGTGTCATTACAATTCTCAATTGTTTGAATTTTATTCTGAATTAACTCATTAATTTCAAATATGCCGTCGATATCATCCCTGTCAGTACTTGCAGAGTGATTGTTAGTGTCTAATAAGAAAACATAAACAGCCTACTTACAGTCTTAAAAAGTAATTTGGATTTCTTTACGCTTTTGTAGAGTGATATAATGTCGTAACCATACCAGTCTTTAGCGCAAACGTTATTCCCCAAAACTTTCCAGAATGTCATCATGTTGTGAGGCCAGAGCAGTTGTTTCATGTTTTCATAGTTCATCTTCAATAAGGCCTAAAACCACGTAAGGAGGCAAATAGGTATATCCCTACAATGGGAAATAATGCTGAATTCCCTAAAATACCTTCGATTTTTCGATGTCTCATAAGAATTGCCATCATTGTGGTTTTTTTGTTTTCAAAGCCACAAGAAAATTGATCCGAGCATAAGTTTTTCTGTATCTTCTTTTATCACACTGTGCTCTAAAAAATGTAAATAGTCTCTCACAGGAGATAGAATTTACTTGCCCACATGTTCCCGAGTCAGCCCCAAGCCAGGTGTAGTTAACTCCTTTGTAGGCCTCCTTTTGTAAATATTTCACAGCAGACCAGTCTGGAGTAAAATACTTCTCCAGTAGACAGTTAGGATAATGGTTTATTCTGCTGGCAGTCAAAACAAACTGTGCACTATTGTTTTTATTTTCATTTAAAATACTGAAAAACATTTTTGCACTTATTTTGTGCAAATCTATCATCTACTATTATATTATTTTTTAATTTCAAATCTTAAGCTGACTATACAGCAAAGTGTGCGAAAACTGAGAAACTATCACTATGACAATTTACAAAGCCCAGATTGAAACATTTGTAGAACATCTTTTGTACTTTGAAGGAGAGCAGCCCAACTAACCTTGTTTAGCTAGGGAAGCATTATATATATCATGCTTTTTCTTAAGATTTAACCGAGCTGGAAGATTTGACCACTTAAATTTATTTATAGAGTGACGAGAAGATCCACACTTATACTTATGTATATCTTTATTAATGAAATGAGTCTGCTCTTCGTCCTTTTTCTGCAGTTTGAGTGCTGTTCCACCTCAATTCTCCTTAGGTAGTATACCTTCCAGCTTTTTATCTTTTGACAAAACACCTGATTCCTTCTGTGGACACTCCTGGAAAAAGACATGAAATTAACATAAACCATTAAGACAATTATTTACCTTCTACAAACTTTCTCTTTAGACTATAAATAAAATCAAACTAACCCAAACCGAATGCCGAAGTACATAAAACAATCACTTGGCCTTCTTTTTCTCTTATATAGCACGATCATGACACAAATCTTTGTTCACTTTTATTGTCTTCCTTCCCTCTGCGTCTTTTAGGCAAGTTCAGTCTCATGTATCGTAGTAAGAAATTGTCCTGTTCAAATTTTTTTTGTTCATGTACAGACTACCTCTAAAATGAATAAAATCATTGAAATACAAAATTCTGATTTGCATGTTATTTCATTTGTTCTTTCAATATGATTACAATCTGTACGCACATCTTCATTTCAGGGTGCAATCGTCGATTTCTTACTCTTTTGACGTTAGCGACTTCTGCTTTGTTTTTCACTTTTCACTTCATGGATTCTTTCAGAATATTCTCTGAATCATCTAACATCTTAATAGATCTAATAATGTTCCAAAAAGAATATTCTACAAAAGCTGCTAGTCTTATAGTTAAACCATGACTGAATGTGAAAGAGAATTACATGGGACAATACGCACTGTTGTCTAACAAACGCTTAGCAGACAGATGTTCTATCTTGCGGGATGTTGTATGACAAGCCAACAATGAACACAGGCATGAGCTAAGGTTGAAAAATTTAACTTTTGAATTTTATGTTATAAGCTACAACCATGCAACATAAGACAAGTATTCTAGTTGAGTTTTGTATAATCTTGAAATGTGGTGTTTTCTGAACATTTCATGCACCTTTTACAACAGCAACTAATCAATTTTTTTCTTGTTTTCTGTTAGCTACAGTGTGAGGTTCATATCAAAGCACCAGAACTAGATAAAAAAGCATTTTGAAAAAAACTCACGTTTGTTGAGTTTTGTTAAAATGGTCCTCTCTTATTAGCAGAGTATAGCAACTATAATGCAAACCTCATCTTCCAACATGTTCCAAATTCTGTCCGCCTTTCCTTGTGAAATAACAGCATTTCCTATCTCACGATTCTGTCTCTGATATCTTCCAAATGTCCTCCTCACAACACTACTGAAGCTATTCTTTTTTTTCCACAAATTAATTAACATTTTACAACTTTATTCAGTGGTCACGCCCAACCACTTTAACACACTCTTGTCCTACCGTGAACTCTCTGTTCTTCCAAATGATCGTTCTCTTCTTCCAAACTTCATTTCCCACTCGTTACTATTAATAAAAATTTAGCAATACAATATGCAACTGTTTTTTCTACCAATTTCTTGACATTCTGTTATCATTCTTAATGCTGCTGAGTCGCACCTCGAACTAATCTCTCATCAACTGTCTCTTCGTAGCTCACAATGTTTTGCTAAACAGATAAATTATTCCCCACCAGGTCGAAGCTTCTAGAAATCCAGACAATAAAAATATTTAAATTGAAAAGAATATTACAACCCAAATTACCTTACTAATTTACATAACAGTTTCTGGTTATATTTTCATATACATAAAATCGCAAAGTAGAAAAAAAAGTTCAAAAGAAGGAAGAGGGAAAAATTATCTGTGTATACATTTTTACAATACATTCCAACGAAATATTAAATTAGTGGGAGGCTGTTGCGTAAGCAAAGGGGTTACATTTTGCCCATCCTGATAGAGTGTCTCTTTTGTGGCAGTCACCAGTCTTAGTTACACAGCGTGATTCTGTGTGCCCAGTTTGCTATGGGCCAGTACAATACAGCCCCAAATCGTTTTGGAAACAGATTAAAGGTTTTTCCCAATGTATTTTGGTGCTACTGTCTGATATTCTGATATTTGTTTCTTGACTGGTGCCCACTTGTAATGTCAACTGAGCGAAATAAAATTATAGCTTAAAAATATCTAATTTGATTTGAATAATTTTGTTCATTATTTTCGTGTGTCCATTTTAAGTAAGTGTTATTGCTGCATAGAATAATGATTTTTTATTGTTGAACATGCTTCTCTTGATGTTTAGCTTCTATATTCTAATATGTAGCTGTAAATAAAAGTGATTCAAAAATAAACCACATTCAAACTGCCCCCAGCGCAAACCCGACTCCACCCAAGTACTGCACTACAGTTCCTCTGAATAGTTAGAAGCCATCCTCTCTCTCTTTCCACATTGTGTTAATCTTCTTATCTCTGCATTATCGAACCCAAATTCTTTAACCTCTCATTGCCTAGAATTAATGTCTAGTGCTACTCTTTCCTAACTACATCTAGATTCTTTGATAAACACTCTGTTAACTCGTGTAATAAATCAGAGCTTTAAGATCTCGTTTCTTGCTCTGCTTCCTAATAGTACCTTAATTATTCTGTAGCACTGTAATTCAAATGGTTTCAATTTCTTCTTCCCCCAACATACACCTTTCATTTGCTATTCTTCAAAGCATTGTTTCAAAAATATCTTCTTCAATTCAAACACATAAATTGCAGAATGATCACTTCACATGTTGCCAATCTGCTTGGGATGTTCCAAAGATTTATAAACGGTAGCTCTCTCTTTTCTTCTGCTATGTTTTCTCAGTTCGGTATATCGTCATTGTCACTTTTTCTTTGTTTATAATTTGCTCCAAATTTGTTTAGTTGAATGTAAATACCATTCACCCATTCTTAAAGTTTTTTGCACTTTCTGCTGGACAGCTACCTCATCTCTACCTATGCCTTCACTACCTTAATTGCTTCTTCAAAATATGAGTGAACAATACTGACAGCAGGAATGTAATGCAACTTTGGACGAAATTTGACCTTTGACTTTGATGTTGATCTTAACCACCTAATCACCTACACATCCACACCCCTCCCTCTCCTCTCCCGCTCCCTCTCCCCTCTCCCATTCTCCATTTCTACACCTCACCTCTTCCTCTCCCCTCCCTTTCCTAAGTCATATGCCATTTCAGGAAACTGGCCAGTCAGAGGCCTTCTTAGTCAATCAAATATTTTGCGCTCCCATTAATAGCTTAATAATTTACTTAAGTATCAGCTTCTCCAATTATATTCTTAACTTCTTTCAAGCCACAGCCTTTTCTAAATAATAGCTCAATCAGAGAGCTCACACTAAGTGCTCCAAATAACAGGTCAGTATTTTACGCCATATTATCTCATCTAATCACATTTTTCAACTCTGTCTTAATACATACTTCTTTCCTGCAAAAAGGCAAATTGCAGGGCTTCTAAACCAGTTGTGTTACAACTATCTATGAATCGCAATTCGTTATTTTACTGCCAGAAAAAAGAAACGGTCAGCCATGTAGCTTCCTGCAGTAAGATGGGTGGGGCTAGACAGTATTTTCCTCCAATGTGAATGATAATTACGTAACTGGTTGCTTTGCAGTGAGACAGGCACGCACATTGCTGGTCTGCGTGAATACAAGTCCTTACACATTCACTGTTTGAAGGCTACCACACGAAATAATCCAAGCAGTAGTATACGTTCAGGTTCAGACTGGCCAAATAGCTAGAGATTAACATAAAAACAAGGGTACGTAGCTCTTAATACATTATGGAATCATTTCAATATATTTTCATAATACTTCAAATGCAAATTTTCTACATTAATAATCAGTATGTTACAATTAGATTTTCATAATATATTTATATTGCGTCAAGTCCACAAAGCAGATACGTTCAGCCTGAAAAACTATTTATTAACGAAGAGAAGCATTTAACTTGTATAGCAGCTGCAGAAAATATGTGGGCCCCTTGGCAACACTGGCTGACTGCTATGCTTCTGGTAGCGTCTGTGGTTGCACCAGCCTTCAGCCTCACTATTTGAGGTATCGATGAGTCCACAATTTACAATTAATGTGTTACATTTTCGTTACTATACCAAATGTATAATGCATAGGTTACAATTACATTTTCATAATGCATCTACAACCAGTGTGTTCCATTTAAAGAGTGGAGCATCACGTCATTCTCACCCAATTTTGATGACAATTGCCTGACTGTCTGACGCTACGCATGTTGGAGCAGGCAGGCTGACATGCAGGAATGTGCAGCTCAGCTACCGCACATTGTCAAAATGAGACGCATATACGATGGATGATTCTCATTTAGATAAGACACACATGTACCTGCTAACCACTCCAGACACAAGAAACAAAACTTGCATTTACAATTTTTGTTCAGCTCCAGAACTCTGTTAATACATTCAACCTCATTTGAAATCGAATACGATCTCTCTGTCCTTGTTCCTAAGTTCGAAAGGATGGTGTTTGATATATGGAATTCCAAGCAATATTTCTTCGTGAATTATTTCCAATTTGAGGCTGTCTTCCAATTGACGAAAAGTTGATTGAATTTTCTCATGTTGAGAAATCGGAAGGAGTGATCTGGTTTACTAGGTAAAAACTTTCTAAAACCAAGATTGCATAAACCTTTCTTCATTTACAACAAGCTGTTCCGGCGAACTTTACTATCTTCAGGTCTGTAGCATAGGCATATACATGGAGTATATCTCACATCATGAGTTATGACACAAATTTTGAGATAAAAGTTTTTGTCTGGTGTATAAGAAACGGAAATGTGATTGTATGTAAATGTCCACACTTCTTTAAGCAAATGCTTGGCTAATCCCCACTTTTTGCATCAGAAAACACGATACACGAGTAACTGAAATACAATTCAAATCACACACATCCATGCACGAGGCAGGATTCGAACCTGCGACTGTATCAGCAGTGGGGTTCCGGACTGAAGCGGCTAGAACCGCTCGGCCACAACGGCCGGCCTGAAATACAATGACATACAGAACTAAAGGTTACACAATTCACAGACGGATGGCACAGACAACTTCCACCCTTTAGGTAGTTGATGATCATAGTGGCAGGAAGCGTATCTGACCGCACATTTAAATAAAAATAAATTTATTGCAACTTGCATTGAGCAGATCCCGTGACAGGGCGGAATAAATGCTAACGAAAAGAAGAAGAATTAATGTGTATTCTAAACATTCATGCATCGCCACTGAAAAGACTGAAAATGGTACTGACACCGCAGACGCGCTTAGAAAAATATACAGAAGAAGAACTGGCGAGGGTAAGGAATTTTCCGACGTTCATTACAAGAAGATTAGGTAGAAACACAATATTATTCACCAGTCATCATTTCCTAGTTTGAAAGCTTCCGTTGGGGAACGATTAATTAGATTTTTAAACGTTTCACAACTCAAAGTTCTTTCAAATAGATTGATGTATTGCAAGATCTGGTAAGTCAACATAATCATACAAAAATGGAACATTTGATGTAAATTCTGATAATGTGAAGGGTAACAGAGTTTTGTCTGCTATGTAAGACCAAGATGACAGATCCACAAAAATCTAAATTGAAATATGTTGATTTTGTTGGAATTAGTGAACATGTGATAAATTTCAAAAAAGGATTCACTCCAAACTGGTCTACCGATATAAAAGAAAATTCGACAAGGAAAAAATGTAAGAATTTATCTGCTGGAGGACTACTCGTCGCGATCTGTAGCAGAAGGGTGTCTATAGCAAAGAGTTAAATAAAACAAAATATCCATCTACAGGGTGTTACAAAAAGGTACGGCCAAACTTTCAGGAAACATTCCCCACACACAAAGAAAGAAAATATGTTATGTGGAAATGTGTCCGGAAACGCTTACTTTCCATGTTAGAGCTCATTTTATTACTTCTCTTCAAATCACATTAAGCATGGAATGGAAACACACAGTAAAAGAACGTACCAGTGTGACTTCAAAAACTTTGTTACAGGAAATGTTCAAAATGTCCTCCGTTAGCGAAGATACATGCATCCACCCTCCGTCGCATGGAATCCCTGATGCGCTGATGCAGCCCTGGAGAATGGCGTATTGTATCACAGCCGTCCACAATACGAGCACGAAGAGTATCTACATTTGGTACCGGGGTTGCGTAGACAAGAGCTTTCAAATGCCCCCATAAATGAAGTCAAGAGGGTTGAGGTTGGGAGAGCGTGGAGGCCATGGAATTGGTCCGCCTCTACCAATCCATCGGGCACCGAATCTGTTGTTGAGATGCGTACGAACACTTCGACTGAAATGTGCAGGAGCTCCATAGTGCATGAACCACATGTTGTGTCGTACTTGTAAAGGCACATGTTCTAGTAGCACAGGTAGAGTATCCCGTATGAAATCATGATAACGTGCTCCATTGAGCGTAGGTGGAAGAACATGGGGCCCAATCAAGACATCACCAACAATGCCTACCCAAACGTTCACAGAAAATCTGTGTTGATGACGTGATTGCACAATTGCGTGCGGATTCTCGTCAGCCCGCACATGTTGATCGTGAAAATTTACAATTTGATCACGTTGGAATGAAGCCTCACGCGTAAAGAGAACATTTGCACTGAAATGAGGATTGACACATTGTTGGATGAACCATCCGCAGAAGTGTACCCGTGGAGGCCAATCAGCTGCTCATAGTGCCTGCACACGCTGTACATGGTACAGAAACAACTGGTTCTCCCGTAGCACTCTCCATACAGTGACGTGGTCAACGTTACCTTGTACAGCAGCAACTTCTCTGACGCTGACATTAGGGTTATCGTCAACTGCACGAATCCCTTGTCCTTTGGAAGTGTCCTCGTCGTTCTAGGTCTTCCCCAGTCGCGAGTCATAGGCTGGAATGTTCCGTGCTCCCTAACACGCCGATCAATTGCTTCGAACGTCTCCCTGTCGGGACACTTTCATTTCTGGAAATCTGTCTCGATACAAACGTACCGCGCCACGGCTGTTGCCCTATGCTAATCCATGCACCAAATGGGCATCTGCCAACTCCGCTTTTGTGAACATTGCACTGACTGCAAAACCACGTTCGTGATGAACACTAACCTGTTGATGCTACGTACTGATGTGCTTGATGCTAGTACTGTAGAGCAATGAGTCGCATGTCAACACAAGCACCGAAGTCAACATTACCTTCCTTCAATTGGGCCAACTGGCGGTGAATCGAGGAAGTACAGTACATACTGACGAAACTAAAATGAGCTCTAACATGGAAATTATGCGTTTCCGCATATATGTCCACATAACATCTTTTCTTTATTTGGGTGTGAGGAATGGTTCCTGAAAGTTTGGCCGTACCTTTTTGTAACACCTTGTATAATATAATTGAAAAAAAACATACAAAGAAAAAGAAACAAAGTTTCCATGAAGTGGCTGGGTTTTACTAGGACACGTAATACCTAGATTACTTTGTAATGGGGTGCATATCTAAGGAATTGGTTGTATATTGACACGTAGAAATGGGCGCGTTCCTGCTTGCAAGGTGGACAATTCCGTAACTGTCATCAACTCTGGATGATAGTGATTTAATATCACCTCTACCATTATTTTTGTAGGAATGTGTGGACAGCTTTTTCATTTTGGTACCAGTAAAATACTGTGCTGTGATTGGGAGATGTAAATATGACTAACGCAATTGGTTTGGAAACTCTCTGATTCGCCTGTTTCCAAGAAAGTGGCTATGTTTACGAAGATGCTGAACTATATGACACCAAACATCCGAGTTGATTGGGAGTGCTCAATATGTGTAACTCAACTGGCTTATCCTCTCTGAGTGGCCTATTTCCAAGAGAAGACACGTGGGTTCAGGAACTGAAAAATGTGGTTGGACGAGCTGAAGTAATATGAAACTACTGCGCTGTTATTGCGAGAGCTTAAGATTTGTGTTGGTTCAGAAGCTCTCTGGAGTGGTGAAGGGGAATGGCGATAGGGGGATATGAGGGGAGGATCAAGTGGGATAAGGGGAGAGGGTCAAGATCATTGTCAAAGGCACAATTTGGTGCAAAGTCTCTATGGCATTCCTACTATTGGCGATAAGCTACAACTCTCCCACCCCCTCTTAAACTACCTGTAGAGTCGGGTGGACGACGGTTCTAACCCGCGTCCGACCATACTGATTTAGGTTTTCCGTGATTTCCCTGAATCGATTCAGGCAAATGCCGGAATGGTTCCTTTGAAAGGGCTCGGCCGATTGCCCTCCTCATCCGTCCCCAATCCGAGCTTCTACTCCGTCTCTAATGACCCTGTTGTCGACGGGTCGTTAAACTAATCTCGTCGTCCTTCTCCCACTACCTGTAATTTACAATTGCTGCTTTTTTTCTATTTTGCAACCAACATTTCAGTCTTGTAGTTACTCTACATAGGTCTCTCATTTTTACATCGAATGATGTCTAACACTTTCGACTCATTCACAAAATGCCATCAAGGTATTCCACTTTCCTCTGCTGTTTTATCACTAATGATTATAACTTTTTTTAATGGCAGATGATTGATTTACACGTAAGAGGAAATGTAAAGTGGCTTGTTACTTTAAAAAAGGAGAAAAAGGCAGCATTCAACCTCCAATTTGCCTGCAGTACGTGCGACCACTTGCGTTACAGAAGATAACTGCTGAATTGGACGAACAAGCTCTTTCCTTCCTCTTAGAAGAATGTTTCGCTGTCGGAAGAGCGGTATGCTCAAGCTGGTAAATAATTAAGATTTTTAAAAGTTGTATGAAGTTTAACTGGGTTTAAGCACCGGAGCAATAATAGTGGCAATAGCGCTCAGTGAACCGCAAGGGATGGCAGCAAAATTGGAATGGTTTGTGTTTGTAGCGGGGGGATGCAAAAAGAGAAAGAGACTCCTAACACTAAATCGGGAAGGGAATACTATTAGCGGTGGCTCCGCTAATGCCCTTGTGGCTACGCGCACACCGACATTAACTTCGGCTACAGTGTCACCACAGAGAGGACCATTTGCGGGAGGCAACGAGCACATGAAATTGCATTAGAAATGGTAACTGCAAAAACCGGTTATGTGTAAACGCGTTACGCTATTACAATATCCCCCCCCCCCCCCCCCGCTCCTAACTGCCATATTTCTCGAAAGGGGATTTGCATTAACGTAAATGTACCTTGTGCGTAACTTTATCTATAAACAGAGCACACGCTGTTTTTAAACATTTTTTAGGCTATTAACGTGCACACACCATCAGGATTACGAAAGGTACTTCAAAAGCTACTATGACTTTCAATATTCAACTAGAACCAGTCACAACTGAAAACTAGGACGAGTTGTGTTCCATAGAAATTTCATGTTGTAAAATGCTATCTCTTCGCTCTGTTGTTCCTGACAATAACAATCGTGTGTAACAGTTAGCGGCAACGCATATTTAAAGATGATTCTTCACTCAGCATACAACAACAGGTCGTTGCAATTTTTTCTCTCGTGTTACAGATGTACGTTTTTATACTGCCACACATTTTTGATGATGCATCCATCGGGAATCGGTGATCTCGTAGGTACTATTCTACGATAATGGGTTTCACTGCCGCCCCCCACGTTCCCCATAAGTTACTTTCCATTATGATGTACTAATAAGCACAATGCTACACTGCTATACTGCATAAGCAGTCTTCACATTCACCTGCATGCAGCAGAACTAGGTTGAAACCTCATAACGAACCCAACAGATCCTCTTCCAGGACCGAGAAGGGAAAGATTAAACGCCCCAGTGAGATAGGGAACGAGGATGGAACAGCAAATTGGTAGCGGCCATCTTTTATCTTTTGAAGGATTCGCCCAGGAATTCTCGTAATACTGTATAAAGAAATAGCTGTTGTTAGACACTTCTTTAGTATAGGCAATTATATCAACTGCAAGAAATCTGAAGCTACCATCAACGTTATCTGCCAAATCATTAATATAAACATGGGCAGCATGAATAGCTGGGACCCGCTTGAAGTTACTTCTACATTGGCTGATTAATCTCCATCCAAGAGAATAAGTAGCGTCTTCCCTACCAGGGAATCCTCAATCTAGTAAAAAATTTTGTCTCTTTATAACAGAAGTTCCATTAATAAGCGTTGGTCTGGTACTGAGTCAAATCGTTTTCGGATATTACGAAATACTGCATCTGCCTGACAGCTTTGATTCATGGGTTTTCAGGACGTCATGTGTGAAAAGCACGGGTTGGGTTTCACATGACCGATGATAGCGGTATCCATACTGGTTTGAAACTGGCAGGTCATTCTCTTGGAGATAGGACATTATGTGTGACCTAATGATATGTTGCAAAACTCTACACCAGACCGATGTCAATGAGATTGGACGATAATATATCACCTCTGCAACCGTTCCTGTAGAGTTGTGCAACCTTTGCTTTCGTCCTACTACTGGGCACGGTTCTTTGTTCAAGGCATCTACGATATATTAAAAGAGAGACCGACTCAGACGTAAATTCTGTATAGAAAGTGAAAGTAGTAGCACTGGACCATAAACCTCTGCTCAGTTTAGCGATTTCGGTTTTTCTCTACAGTACTGGCACTAACATGTACACTAAAGGGCCAAAGAAACTGGTACACCTGTCAAATACCGTGTAGGGACCCCCCGCGAGCACACAGAATATCCGCAATACGGCGTGGCATGGAATCGACTAATGTCTGAAGTAGGAGGGAATCGACAACGTGAATCCTGCAGGGCTGTCCATTAATCCGCAAGAGTATAATGGGGTGGACATCTCTTCTGAACATCACGTTGGAAGGCACCCCAGATGTGCTCAATAATCTTCATGTCTGTGGAGTTCGGTGGCCAGCGGAAGAGTTTAAACTCAGAAAAGTGATCTTTGGGCCACTCTGTATTAATTATGGACGTGTGGGGTGTCGCATTGTCCTGCTGGAATGGCCCAAGTCCGTCGGAATGCGCAATAGACATGAGTGGACGCAGGTGATCAGACAGGATGCTTACATACATGTCACCTATGAGAGTTGTATCTAGACGTATCAGGGGTCCCATATCACACCAAATGTACACGCCCCACAGCATTACAGAGCCTCCATCATCTTCAACAGTCGGCTGCTGACATGCGGGGACCATGGATTCATGAGGTTGGCTAAATAATCGTACACGTCGATCCGCTCAATACAATTTGAAACGAAACTCGTCCGAGCAGGCAACATGTTTGCAGTCACCAACAGTACAATGTAGGTGTTGATGGGCCTAGGCGAGGCGTAAAGCTTTGTGTCGCGTTTTCGTGAAAGGTAAGCGAGTGGGTCTTCGGCTTCGAAAGCCAATACGGATGATGAGATTTAATTTCTCCCGAAATTTTGTGGAACATATGGATGACGTTTCGTTGAATGGTTCGCACGCAGACACTTTTTGACGGCCCAGCATTGAAATCTGCAGCAATTTGCGGAAAGGTTGCACTTCTGTCACGTTGAAAAATTCTCTTCAGTCATCGTTGGTCCTGTTCTTGCAGGATCCTTTTGCGGCCGCAGCGACGTTGGAGATTTGATGTTATGTCGGATTCCTGACATTCACGGTACAATCGTGAAATGGTCGTATGGGAAAATCCGCACTTCATCGCTACCTCGGAGATGCTGTGTCCCATAGCTCGTCCCCCGACTATAACATCACGTTGAAACTCACTTAAATCTTTATAACCTGCCATGTGACAGCAGTAACCGATCTAACAACTGCGCCAGACGTTTGTTATCTTATACAGACTTTCCGACCGCAGCGCCGTATTCTGTCTGTTTACATATCTCTGTATTTGAATAAGCATGCCTATACCAGTTTCTTTTCCACTTCAGTGTATGACACTCATTTTTGCAGTAGTACGAGAGTTAAAATCTAATAATACTCCTGAATTTTACTTTGTAAAGGAACATTTGAAAATGGTATTCAGTGTTTTGGCTTTTGCTTTGTTGTCATCAGTATCAGTTGCCTTGAATGGACTTCAACTTTGGTACAACTGATAGCTTTTATGTTGGATTAGAATTTCGTTGCTTTTGGGAGGGGTCTTTCTATAAGATTGTGCTACGGATGTCATTGAAGGCTTCACGCATTACTCATTTGACAGCCGAAGCGTTTCCTTTAGCATCTCTCCATATTTAGGTCTCCTGCCGTGCATTAGTCGCTGTCCCGTTGGAAGTTTTCTTACTGGGACTGTATAACATAGTTTTCCATTCAGCACGGTTATAATAATGGATGGTGGCGATGATACAGAAAGGCTACTAGCATACAAAAGGTGCTTACATCTGAATGTACTTTCAAAGAAATGTCCTGAAAGATATTATCTTCTTTGTTGAATGCCCTCTTCGCACATGGAGACATTATCCATGTCTAAGGATAATGGGCCGGCCGGTGTGGCCGTGCTGTTCAAGGCGTCTCAGTCTGGAACCGCGTGACCGACACGGTCGCAGGTTCGAATCCTGCCTCGGGCATGGATGTGTGTGATGTCCTTAGGTTAGTTAGGTTTAAGTAGTTCTAAGTTCTAGGGGACTGATGACCATAGATGTTAAGTCCCATAGCGCTCAGAGCCATTTTTAAGGATAATGATTTCAAGAACAATAATAATGGCGTCAAAAAGGTAACAAAATGGACATTGATCACTTGTTTAAGTAACGAAATGTATTTCTTTTCAATTAGGGGTAATCAGAGAGAGGTTGCTGAAGGACTCCAGCAGATGAAACGCCCACAGATTTCTTACGATCGGAAAAAATACCTGAGTTACAGATTATTAGTTCGTAATTAAGTTCTAATCTCTGTTCACAGGTATTACTCTTATGTCACTCAGTTAAAGTGTTATTGAGCTGAATTATAAATAAAAGAACACAGCTGACGGTTTGTTCTTAAAAAATGAAATAAAGATAACTCCACATACGCAACATGTAATAAAATACAGAATATGCTATGCTGTAAAGTGTCATATGAATAGCGGAACTGTGCGTTTTCCCACAACTTAGGTACAGCATCATTTTTTCTTAATTCTGTGTCAGTAATTCGTTTGGGTTGGTGCGCCACAATTTCCCCAGTTGCTATTTACTTCTCAATTCTATGGTCGACGGAGTAATGTAAATTGCGTCCCCAATCATACACACAGATGTGAAGTGTGAAGTTGCAACCTGACTACTGTATCGCTTGAGTTTATTAGCGCTAACTGAATCATGGCGGCTGGAGAGGACTCGAACCGTGCTCCTTCCGGCTACGTGTCCAGGTTCTGAGACTCTGCGTCACCTTGATTAGCCTCTAGTTCTACGGTGCCCACTATACTGTTCCTTTACCTGGTACGTCACCTTAGCAACATTTAGTAATTATGAGAAACTTTTAGTCCAAAATCTAATGGCGTCGCCACATGCTTTGTTATGTATGCCTACTAAAAGTCAAGATGCGTGCGTATTTTAGATACTTCTCCTTGAGAACGCACAACTACGCAGGCTGAGTAAGTCTGGAACACAGCGTTAACACACAGACTATCAGAAGATGGAAGGGAGGTTGGGTTTAATGGGTTTAACGTCCTGTCGACGTCGAGAATATTAGAGACAGAGTGCAAGTATTTTCCTTCTTTATACTGCCGCAGCCACAGCATTTCTAAGGGAGTCAGACAGTTCGTCTGTGAAGACACTCGTTAGATTTACGAGTTGATACATTCGTTTCAACTCAATTTATATCTTATTTGCAGCAAAACTAAGTTTCCCTGATACACTTTCCATCAATCTCATACCACGCGTTACGCGTCGCTGCTTGTTCAGTCGTACCAACGAAGGATCGACCCACGGATGAATTCTCCGTGTAGCGAAAACTGCGTATGCTGAGAAGCTGCTTTGTGTATCTGGCGTGCTCTGAATCACGACGGACAGATGAGATCAGAAGGGAAACACATTGAGCCTCGTAGTTCCATGCCACGTCCGGTAACCAAAACAAACAATCTTTCTCAGAAATCCTGAGCCGCTGGCCGATTCTGAGAAACGACGCCCCTTAACCACGTGGTGCACTTTACACGCAATATTCACCAATGTGGACTTAAGCTCTTCTTTCGGAAAACAATGTATTAGTGCTGTCAGCAGTCTCCACTACGTCAGAAGAAGATTGCACAGCGGCTGCAACTGCTAAATGAAATACGTTGTGGAGAATATTTCGATATGGAATGTCGTGTTTGTAAGCTCCTGTGCCAATCGCGTTGATGAAGCCTTTTAATCTCAGGAACGTGATCTCTACATTCTATTACAGTACGTCTTTAGTTTCTCTCTCAGATAATCCACTTGTCACTTCCATATCACAGAGATGATGGCCACGTCTTTGAAGAACATCAAAGTCGTTTCGTTAACAACTTTACTTTCGTCGGTCTATTTGCTGTTAGGATCAGGTAGGTTCATCTTCCAGCTGTCACACACCAGTCGTTCGTTTTAGATTAGATTAGATTAGATTTACTTTCATTCCAATTGATCCGTAGTGAGGAGGTCCTCCAGGATGTGGAACATGTCAGAAAAACAACAATACATGACAAATATTTAAACTAAAACAAATAAGCTAATGTACCATTCCACAGGTCCCAAGTGGAATGATCGTCATTTTTTAATGAACACTAAGAGTCATTTTACAAATACTATTGCACTGAATTTAAAATAAAAAAGTTTTATATTTATTTATAAGGTAAGAAACATGTAATACAACTACTGTAATACTTATTTACAATGAACACATTACTGCACTGAAATGGTGCAGAAGTTAGATTATACTTACACACACACACACACACACACACACACACACACACACACACACACACACACAAATTTTCAGTGAACACATTACTGCACTGAAATTGTGCAGAAGTTATGTTGTACTTATATACAAATCAGTTGGTTTTCCTCAGAAATTCATCAATGGAGTAGAAGGAGTTGGCCACCAATAAATCCTTTAGGCTTCTCTTAAACTGAATTTCATTGGTTGTTAAGCTTTTTATGGCTGCTGGCAAGTTATTGAAAATGTGTGTTCCTGAATAATGCACACCTTTTTGTACAAGACTAAGTGACTTTAAATCCTTGTGAAGATTATTCTTATTTCTAGTATTGATTCCATGAATTGAGCTGTTGGTTTGAAAAAGTGATATATTTTTAATGACAAATTTCATTAAGGAATAAATATATTGGGAAGCTGTAGTTAGTATCCCTAGTTCCCTAAACAGGCTTCTGCAGGATGTTCTTGAGTTCACACCACATATAATTCTTACTGCACGTTTTTGTGCCCGGAAAACTTTAGCTTGGCTTGATGAATCTTTCCACAAAGCTTTGATCTTTCATTTCCTAAAGCAACACAGTCTGATGACTTTTCTTTGATCGCGTTACTCTCTTTACTTTCTTTCCAACTCGTATCTGTTTCCACTGACCTATTTCCAAATCCTTCGAAATGCTTCATTTGGAATACAGAGTTCTCCTATAGATCTTCAAGAGATTGGAGAACGTATTTTGTTTCCCCACGTTATTCAAGGTATCTGACGTACACTGGCAAACGTCGCTATAAAAATAGTGATCTTATTTGAAATTTCCTGTTATGAAGTTGCTCCTCTAACGAACTGCTAAATCAGCGATAAAATTTTCTGCGTAAAACAGAGTTTATATCTACATAACGAACTAATATTTTATATATTTTTGACATTGCGTCAGTCGTTTGCGACAATATGAAGGTTATATTGTTCTTGAAGAATCAAGTTTGCCAACATCGTTCGTAATTCTTTTTATTATTGCGAACCCTTTCGACAGATGCACGCTGTCATCATAGGATCTAGTAGGTGAAAAAACAAACATCCCAAGTGAAGGTGGCTCAAACATATACTATTTCATATAACCACTTTGTGTACTACTGCTACATCAGAACGTACCTTGCAACATAATCAGATGTACATACTGTTTACAATACTGAAAGTTGTATACTGATGTAGTGTCAAATTGTAATAAAAACTGGCAAGGAACTCTAGAACGTCACAAATAAAATATTACACAATTAAAACATACAACAAGTTGTGCAAGTGTCCCAGCATACACTAATCACTTGACACCACAATGACAACATAGTTATTGGAAACACAAGATCCCGGAGATAAATAAATATACAGTTGTTTACATCGTGGTATCCGATATTCGATAAATTGCAATTGTATGTTCTCTCCAGTCCAGTCCAAAAGCATGTACATCCAATAACGGTACAATGTACGTTATGTGAAATCGTACATGTTTGAGTCATCTTCGCTTGGGACGATTGTTTTTGTTACTTTCAGATCCGCTGATGACAGCGTAGATCTGTCGAAACCTGTCATAGTAATTAAAAGAAATACGAGCGATACTGGAATTAAAACATACAACAAGTTGTACAAGTGGCCCAGCATACACTAATCACTTGACACCACAATGACAACATAGTTATTGGAAGCACAAGATCCCGGAGATAAATAAATATACAGTTGTTTACATCGTGGTATCCGATATTCGATAAATTGCAATTGTATGTTCTCTCCAGTCCAGTCCAAAAGCATGTACATCCAATAACGGTACAATGTACGTTATGTGAAATCGTACATGTTTGAGTCATCTTCGCTTGGGACGATTGTTTTTGTTACTTTCAGATCCGCTGATGACAGCGTAGATCTGTTGATTCTTCAATAATAATAGTATTAATATCTTTTTTAAACTTTTGATTGTAGTTTGTTATTAAATAAATCTGAACGACGAGTTATCGTCTCCTCTACCTTTTTACCCACAGCCATTGGACTATCATGTCATGTAATTAGTGCACTCTTGAGAACTGTCTGCAAAAATAATTGAGACTTAATTATGTTTCATTTGAACTCTGATTCACTAAACGATGAAATCTTATATGTATTTTCCAGACTGAAAAATTAGTTGGAAGTGATTGGTTTGGTAACGCTAGTATCACGTGCTGTAAGAGCACCATAGTTTCCAATTTCCAACGTCGATCATTCAAACCTGGAGTTTATAATGTTCACGAAGTCCGATCATTATTAGTGTTCTCATGGAAATCATTCTTTGCATTGAAACCTAACACAAAACACGGTTTTGTGCCACCACGCTTTCCCACTCTCCAACGACGACTTCTGTACCAGGTAATTCAGTTCACAAAGGTAGCAGTTCTTTAATTAAATTAGCGTAATATACGCAGCAGAAGGACTTCCATACTAATTCATTAATTCCAAAGCATACAGTTCGTGATTTCATTGTTCTCTCGTCGTCTTCTTGTTTTGTGAACATTTTGCTTCCGATGCTAAAATATTTTTAAAAAAATCCATACATCTCGAAACAAGGATGCACTTCACGCCACAGTTTGGTGTTCCAGAGGTTTGCTGCCGCTTTGTGCACATATAAATAAATTTGTTTCATTCTCTTTTGAAACAACATGAAACAGAAACATGTATGCATTTAACTGTATGAAGATACTACGAGCCTCGTTAGTAAAATGTTGCTTTTGTGAACAGATCAAGTAAATATTTCATATAAATTCTAGAAAGAGGGAAAATGGATGGGTTAAAGTTAGATATAGTGGGAATTAGTGAAGTTCAGTGGCAGGAGGAACAAGACTTTTGGTCAGACGAATACAGGGTTATAAATACAAAGTCAAATAGGGGTAATGCAGGAGTAGGTTTAATAATGAATAAAAAAACAGGAATGTGGGTAAGCAACTACAAACAGCATAGTGAACGCATTATTGTGGCCAAGATAAACACGAAGCCCACACCTACTACAGTAGTACAAGTTTATATGCCAACTAGCTCTGCAGATGACGAAGAAATTGAAGAACTGTATGATGAAATAAAAGAAATTATTCAGATAGTGAAGGGAGACAAAAATTTAATAATCATGGGTAACTGGAATTCGGTAGTAGGAAAAGGGAGAGAAGGAAACGTAGTAGGTGAATATGGATTGGGGGGAAGAAATGAAAGAGGAAGCCGCCTGGTAGAATTTTGCACAGAGCACAACTTAATCATTGCTAACACTTGGTTCAAGAATCATAAAAGTAGGTTGTATACATGGAAGAAGCCTGGAGATACTGGCAGATTACAGATAGATTATATAATGGTAAGACAGAGATTTAGGAACCAGGTTTTGAATTGTAAGACATTTCCGGGGGCTGATGTGGACTCTGACCACAATCTATTGGTTATGAACTGTAGATTGAAACTGAAGAAACTGCAAAAAGGTGGGAATTTAAGGAGATGAGACCTGGATAAACTGAAAGAACCGGTTGTAGAGAGTTTCAGGGAGAGCGTAAGGGAACACATGGCAGGAATGGGGAAAAGAAATACAGTAGAAGAAGAATGGGTAGCTTTGAGGGGTGAAGGAGTGAAGGCAGCAGAGGATCAAGTAGGTAAAAAGACGAGGGCTAATAGAAATCCTTGGGTAACAGAAGAAATATTGAATTTAATTGATGAAAGGAGAAAATATAAAAGTGCAGTAAATGAAGCAGGCAAAAAGGATTAAAAACGTCTCAAAAATGAGATCGAAGGAAGTGAAAAACGGCTAAGCAGGGATGGCTAGAGGATAACTGTAAGGATTTAGAGGCTTATCTCACTAGGGGTAAGATAGATACTGCCTACAGGAAAATTAAAGAGACCTTTGGAGATAGGAGAGCCAGTTGTATGAATATCAAGAGCTCAGATGGAAACCCAGTTCTAAGCAAAGAAGGGAAAGCAGAAAGGTGGAAGGAGTATATAGAGGGTCTATACAAGGGCGATGTACTTGAGGACAATATTTTGGAAATGGAAGAGGATGTAGATGAAGATGAAATGGGAGATATGATACTGCGTGAAGAGTTTGACAGAGCACTGAAAGACCTGAGTCGAAACAAGGCCCCGGGAGTAGACAACATTCCATTAGAACTACTGACGGCTTTGGGAGACCCAGTCATGACAAAACTCTACCATCTGGTGAGCAAGATGTATGAGACAGGCGAAATACCCTCAGACTTCAAGAAGAATATAATAATTCGAATTCCAAAGAAAGCAGGTGTTGACAGATGTGAAAATTACCGAACTATCAGTTTAATAAGTCACAGCTGCAAAATACTAACACGAATTCTTTACAGACGAATGGAAAACTGGTAGAAGCCGAACTTGGGGAAGATCAGTTTGGATTCCGTAGAAATATTGGAACACATGAGGCAATACTGACCCTACGGCTTATCTTAGAAGCTAGATTAAGGAAAGGCAAACCTACGTTTCTAGCATTTGTAGACTTAGAGAAAGCTTTTGACAATGTTGACTGGAATACTCTCTTTCAAATTGTGAAGGTGGCAGGGGTAAAATATAAGGAGGGAAAGGCTATTTACAATTTGTATAGAATCCAGATGGCAGTTATAAGAGTTGTGGGGCATGAAAGGGAAGCAGTGGTTGGGAAGGGAGTGAGACAGTGTTGTAGCCTGTCCCCGATGTTATTCAATCTGTATATTGAGCAAGCAGTGAAGGAAACAAAAGAAAAATTCGGAGCAGGTATTGAAATCCATGGAGAAGACATAAAAACTTTGAGGTTCGCCGATGACATTGTAATTCTGTCAGAGACAGCAAAGGACTTGCAAGAGCAGTTGAACGGAATGGACAGTGTCTTGAAAGGAGGATGTAAGATGAACATCAACAAAAGCAAAACGTGGTTAATGGAATGTAGTCGAATTAAGTCGGGTGATGTTGAGGGTACTAGATTAGGAAATGAGACACTTCAAGTAGTAAAGGAGTTTGCTATTTGGGGAGCAAAATAACTGATGATGGTCGAAGTAGAGAGGATATAAAATGTAGACTGGCAATGGCAAGGAAAGCGTTTCTGAAGAAGAGAAATTTGTTAACATCGAGTATAGATTTAAGTGTCAGGAAGTCGTTTCTGAAAGTATTTGTATGGAGTGTAGCCATGTATGGAAGAGAAACATGCACGATAAATAGTTTAGACAAGAAGAGAATAGAAGCTTTCGAAATGTGGTGCTACAGAAGAATGCTGAAGATCAGATGCGTAGATCACATAACTAATGAGGAGGTGTTGAATAGGATTGGGGAGAAGAGAAGCTTGTGGCACAACTTGACTAGAAGAAAGGATCGGTTGGCAGCACATGTTCTGAGGCATCAAGGGATCACCAATTTAGTATTGGAGGGCAGCGTGGAGGGTAAAAATCGCAGAGGGAGACCAAGAGATGAATACACCAAGCAGATTCAGAAGGATGTAGGTTGCAGTAGGTACTGGGAGATGAAGAAGCTTGCACAGGATAGAGTAGCATGGAGAGCTGCATCAAACCAGTCTCAGGACTGAAGACCACAACAACAACAACAAATTCTAGAAAAAGGAAGCAACATTAATGTTGGATAACATTACACTTAGATAAGTGGAAAGCAGTTTGATGTAGACACTAGACTAGGTGGTATAGAGCTCAATTTCTTGTGGTAGTAAAATAGAAGAAAAGAGTGAGGAAATATGTTGATTCGGAACTATCCTTCAAGTGACCGATCTATCTCAGTTCGTTGAGTCACCGTGGTGCCAACTGCTGCTCAAATTGCTGTTGCAAATGCCGTTTCCGGCTACCGTGGTCTCACATTCTGGAACATATCTCGAATGTTTTTTCGACAGGTTTCAACGTCAGCATTAACAAAAGCTATATCACTGTAATTGTCTTCTCAAGAGCTATCGAATGCAGTTATAAAAAGCACTGGGTTCCATTTAAAAAAGGAATACATTCTTCAGTATCTCAGTTGATATTAGCGCTAAAAGGATTAACCAAACGCCGGCCGCGGTGGCCGTGCGGTTCTAGGCGCTGCAGTCCGGAACCGCGATACTGCTACGGTCGCAGGTTCGAATCCTGCCTCGGGCATGGATGTGTGTGATGTCCTTAGGTTAGCTAGGTTTAAGTAGTTCTAAGTTCTAGGGGGACTGATGACCTAAGATGTTAAGCCCCATAGTGCTCAGAGCCATTTATTAACCAAACAAAAACACACGTTTCCGTCCACGCTCTAACATTTGCTCGAAAACCGCGCTTCGATATGTGTAACGATTCACGAAATAAAAGGGTTGTTACGTCGTACGCGATTCACCCTGTATATATAGGGTGTAAATGCAGAAATATCTATTGGTGACTGCGGACGGTGTAATGAACAACATTACATCAGGATTTATATCACCCGCAGACTAATAACTATAGCTATAAAAGTCCTATCTTTTTGAAGCGGTTGGTACCTCCAAGTATACACTGAGATGTCAAGGGTTAGCGATATGCACGTATACAGATGGCAGTAGTATCGTGTACCCAAGGTATAAAATGGCTTTTCTCTGCCTCGTGATGACTGGGTGTTGTGTGATGTCCTTAGGTTAGTTAGGTTTAAGTAGTTCTAAGTTCTAGGGGACTGATGACCTCAGATGTTGAGACCCATAGTGCTCAGAGCCATTTGAACCAACCGCGCATCTAGAATCGACCATGGCAGAACACTTGATGTACAAACAAGTTGTATTTGCTACGGCTGATGTCAGCTCCATACATGTGGATACAGACAACAACAGATTAGCAATTAACTTCATTAGGAACATAGCCTACATACCTAAAGACTGAACGTTCTCGACACAAATAAAACAGCCCATTTCTAAACTGAATGTATAATTATTAGTTTTTTTTCTAATTTGGGCCAGTATTATCTTATGTCATTGAATAGAACTATTTTTAAAACGCTGTGTATCCCTTCTCTGGTATTACGCTGCTCGCTCTATCTCTGTCGCAGACAGAGCGCAGCACAGAACGGCCCGAATAATTTTAGAGTCCATGAGCAGCGCATTGAACATGCAGTTCGCCAGCCGGGGTGGCCGAGCGGTTCTAGGCGCTACAGTCTGTAGCTGCGTGACCGCTACGGTCGTAGGTTCGAATCCTGCCTCGGGCATGGATGTGTGTGATGTCTTTAGGTTAGTTAAGTTTAAGTAGTTCTAAGTTCTAGGGGACTGAACATGCAGTTCAGAAGTGCCAGATTTCACTATCCACGTGGTCTGTGGAGCTTCGTCTTGGTGTTTACACCGTCAAATACAAGCATTATAATGGTTAGGATACAGTACTTGTCGAGATTCATTGCAGTTTTACTCATCGTATCATTTATTTCGTAAATAATTGTTCAGGAAAATAGAAAAAAATGAACGGTTGAAACATAAGAACTCCACGTCGGTATAATTACTGCAACGATAGGAGTTTCTTATCAGTGGCTGAGTGGACGGGCTCAGTGTTTACGAGTATAGAGGATGAGCGTTCAATTGCCTTTTTATTTTATTTAGACCAGTGCAGGTAATACTTTAAACCTTAATTCGCAACAAATTGTGCAGTTGTAAACTTTTCTGGGTACCACATTCTTTCAAAAGATATGACTATTCTCCTCAGTAAATAACTAGTTATGGTTTTTGAATTTTATGTCAAAAAATAATCTTCCTTGGAAGGTAATACTATTTATCTGACTCCCACAACAAAGAAAATAATCATCATCTGACCTCCCATAAAAGCAAAAATAATCTTCCGTGGAGGGTGATGTTCATATGACCGCCCATAAAAGTACAAATAACATAGTAGCACGTAGATTTGTATTTTGAAATTAATATTGTTGGCCTAACAATCATGTAGACCTTTTACAGAAAAATGGAATAAAATTAAGATTAAGCTACGTATAGCTTCAATTTTGTGCACATGCCATTGATATCAAGTACAGTTTGGCTCCTTCGTGGCATAGAATTTACAAGTCTGTGGAAAATGTTCTCATCGATGGCAATTCTATCTCGTGAAGAATGAACCAAGTCCCATAGGGCATTCATAGTTCCCGGGGGATGATCTGGCCAAGGGTTCCATAGAGTCTTCTTAAGTTGAGCCCATACATGCTCTATGGGATTGACATCAGGTGACTTTGGAGGCCACGGAAGGCACTGAATAATGTTATCTCTCCTTTGAGACCCACTCTGAATCCTAATGCTGGTGTGTGATGGGTGATTATGATTATATGTAAACTGAAGGTGGAGAAGGGAAGAAAGAAAAGGAAAGGGTGTCAGATGTATTGGGACTTTCCGCGAAATCAGCGGCGACGAGCGAAAATGTGTACCGGACTGGGATTCGACCCCGGGATCTTCTGCTTACCAGGCAGGTGCGGTAACAACTGCGCCATCTTTTTTTTGTGATCACATTTTGTTCGTTCTATTTGTTCGGGGTGGACGTTCCATGACGCTTGTTGAAGTTCATCATCGATCCATTAACTCAGTTTTTTTTATTATTATTACAGAGGGCAGCTAACCATCTGACCGAACGCTCTGAGCTACTGTGCCGGCGTCATCCGGCACACAGCGTTATCACAACTGCACGGACTATCTCGGCACGGCTCACGGCCGATCTACACTCCCATCGAGCACCACCTATCCGCAGTCCCTGACCATTTCCTCCAAGTTCGCTGCTCTGAGATTCCCAAAAAAGGAAATATTCATAGCATGCTGAAGTGAAATCGCCTTGGATACGTTCTAAAGTTCCTTCTCTCATGTAAGACATCCAGCCCCAACATTTCCGCTTAGGCGTTCGCTTGTAGGGTGTGTGGCCACGAAGCGCGCGTCACATCGTTTCCCATCTGCGCGGTAAACAAGAGCGGGACATTTGATCGTGGACTCAACTGTGCACTCGTCGGAGAAAATGACTTTCCTCTAATCGACACCTTCCCAGAAACTCACAATTGCTAGTCTACGGCTTATTCGTCAGTCAACGGTTCTTTGATAATAGTACGATAGGATATGACTCCAAGGTCCTTTAATCTCCTGAAAAACGTTCTCGACGTGCCGGGGCACTATGAAGCCGACCTTGGTTCCCAGATGATTGACAAAGGAGCGTTCTCGGCATCCCTGACCAATTCTTCATCTTGTCTCCGTGTAGAAACTCGTGGTCTTCCAGGTATTGAATGTGTCGCTGCATCACCGTTATCTCTAAAACGTCTAATACATCTCCTTAACGACGTCCTGCCTCAGACGAACTAATACCGTTTTCAAAGGGAACAATTATTCGCTCGTGTACACTCACATCAGGCATTTTGAAGTAGACCTCGGACGTATGCCACTCAGCTGAAACGTTTCTCTTAGCTGCAAACTATAGACACACTAGGTGGTGGTCGGAGTAATTACAAGTAAATACATCCATTTGCAATATTTTTTGACATGAAATTCAAAAACCACAACTATTTATTTACTGAAGAGAATAGTGAAAAAGTAAAAGAAAATTTTCTTAAAAGTAAATAAAACACGAAACATTTGCGACGCGATAAAAGAAAGGCTGCAGCGAGATTCGATCTGACACATTCAGTAGCTACCAGTACAGTAAGCTGACATGCACTAAGGATCTTCCGATCTCTTCTTTTCAGCGTAATTATCGAATTTTCCTACCGTACTTGAAGAGCGAATATTTAATTGGAAACAAGAGATACTGGAAAGCGCCACCGTTCGCTCGTGTAAACCGCGCTTGAAAATACGTCAACTAGCTGATGCGTTTCACTTAGCTGAAAACTATAGACATACCAGGTAGAGATCGAAGTAATTACAAATAAGTACATCCATTTTTACTATGACCACTTGAAACTACCCCCTTGAATGTAAAGAATGACTGTGCTGATAAACTTCTACGTTATTTGTTACAGAAACAGCTGAGTAAAACTGAACGTACTCAGTTTTCTCTTTACTTATTCTGATCATTTCTAAACTGACATAAAGTATTTTAGCGCAACGCAATCTGACTTTTAATAATCCCTACAAAAGAATAGCCCTGACTAACAATAACCTATACCCTTCATGAATTACTTACCTCACAAAAATCTTCGTTACTCGAACTACTGCAATACAGCGAGCGCCAATGCTGCCAGCTAAATAAAAAATTCCAACTACTGAAGGCACTAACTACAAATAGGCATATAGTTAGCAAATGAAAGATTTTGATAGAGAACAAACAATGTAATTACTTTGTAATTACTTTAATAGTGTTCAAAAGTCATTTTATATATATATATATATATAGACAAATTTCCTTTTTCTGACGGAGGCACGTCCAGATCGTCCGCTCATATTAACATCTCAAAACTCCGGCATCTCTCTCCCCACATCCACCACTGCTAGTGGCTCACATTTCATCCCCATCGACGCGCAGGTCGCCGAAGTGGCGTCAAATCGAAAGACCTGCACCAGGCGAACGGTGTACCCGACGGGAGGCCCTAGCCACACGACATTTCATTTCATACCTCCAACTGCCCGACGCTACGGGCTGTTCACATCCAACAGCGCAACACTACACTACCGAATAATCCAACAGTGAGTCCAACCAGCCACAGACCGCACACAGCGCAGTCAGCGATTTTAATACAGAGCGCTGCGTGGCGTCACTAATATAAAAACCTAAACAGTCTACATACACACGTGTCTGTTTGATTAAAGATAAAATGGAATCTTCTCAAAGAATGTGGAATCTAGAAGCCTACATCTGCACAGTTCGTAGCGAATTAAGATTTAAAATATTGCCTGCACAGGTTTAAGTGAAAAAAAAAAAAAACCAGTTGATTCCAGTTTGTTTCCAACGCTCGTCCTTTACGTTCGTAAACAGTCAGCCTATCAAGTTTTTCGTCGTTGGTCCGTTTTGTTCGTCATTGTTTTCGTCATCTGGGACAAAGTCACATCACACCGTTTAAAGTTCATCATTGAAAATTTCACTCAGTCTTTTTTTTATTTTATTTTTTATTTTTTACAGAGGGCAGCCAACTCTCTGACAAAATATGCTATTGTGCCAGCATCCGTTCAGTCCTTGAAATACATGTGAAACACTCGTCCTTGTAGCAATTCTACCGACGCGGAATTCTTATGTTTCAACCGGTTCTATGTGCTCGAGTAATGGTTTTCAAAAGAAATGACACGACGAGTTAAACTGAAATAAGTCTCAACATATACTGTATCGTAACTACATTGAAGAGAGAAAGAAACTGGTACACCTGCCTAATGTCGTGTAGGGCCCACGCGAGCACGCAGAAGTGCCGCAACACAACGTGGCATGGACTCGTCTAATGTCTGAAATAGTGCTGGAGGGAATCGACACCATGAATCCTGCAGGACTGTACCTAAATCCGTAAGAGTACGATGGAGTGGAGATTTTTTCTGAACAGCATGTTACAAAGCATCTCAGATATGATCAGCAATGTTGATGTCTGGAGAGTTTGATGGCCAATAGAAGTGTTTAAACTCAGAAGAGTGTTCCTGCGACGACATTCTAACAATCCTGGACGTGTGGAGTGCCGCATTGTCCTGCTGAAATTGCCTAAGTCTGTCGGAATGCACAATAGACATGAATGGACGCAGGTGATCAGACAGATTCTGGCGTACGTGTCACCTGTCAGAGTCGTATCTAGACGTATCAGGGGTCTCATATCACTCCAAATGTACACGCCCCACACCATTACAGAGCCTCTTGTTATGGATTCATGAGGTTGGCTTCGTAACCATACAGTCCATATCGATGATGTTTCCTTGAATGGTTCGCACGCTGACACTTGTTGATGGCCCAGCATTGAATTCTGCAGCAATTTGCGGATGGGTTGCACTTCCGTCACGTTGAACGATTCTCTTCAATCGTCCTTGGTCCCATTCTTGCAGGATCTTTTTGCTGCCGCAGCGATGTCGGAGATTTGATGTTTTACTGGATTCCTCATATTTACCGTACGCCGTGAAATGGTCGTATGGGAAAATCCCTAATTCACCTCGGAGGTGCTGTGTCCAATCGCTCGTGCGCCGAGTATAACACCACGTTGAAACCCTGTTAAATCTTAAATACGCATGCCTATACCAGTTTCTTTGACGCTTCAGTGTATTATAATGCTTTTGTTTGACGATATAAACATCAGGCTGAAACTCCACAGAGCGCTAGAGTTATGAACACTGGCACTTCTGCACTTGGGCATGCACAATGTTGTGTACCTGGACTCTAAAATTACTGCGACCGGACAATCTTCTTGCCTCTCTATGTTCAAGTTCTTCATATGTTTAACATCTGTACAATCTTTCTCCACGACAGCACCAGCAGTCTGCTAACGGAAGCCCTTAGTAATAGCGATACATCAAGAACATTTTGTTCTAAGGAACCCAGAAAAATATTTTATGTGGAAGTCAAAATTACGCTTACGGCATACGTAGGTGTAGAGAAGGTTTTCACAATGTTGAATGGTATATACTAGTTAAAGTTGTGAAGGTAGCAAGGATGAAATACAGGGAGCGAAGACATATTTACTACTTGAACAGACAGCGCACTTCAGTTACAGAAGCCGAAGAGGTCAGCCTTGGTAGCTGCGCGATCAGGGCTTAGGATGACTCACCGAAGACGCCTATGTTCTTTTCCTGGCCGGGCCGTACAGTTTCTCCGCTCGGGGACTGGGTACTGCTTCGTTGTGATTACGTTCATATCGTCGTAACTGACAAGGAAATCGTCTTCAATACACTGTCGTACCTTATGGGTGAAGAGGAACAACCAGAGAAAATTTCGAAGGGAGGTGGTAGTTAAGAAGTGAGTAATACATGGTTGTAGCCTCTCCCTGACGTTATCAAAGAGAAATTTGGAAAGAGGATCAAAGTTCAGGAGGAAGAAAAAAAAAACTTTCAGATTTACCGATGAGATTGTAATTCTGTCAGAGAAGGCAAATAACTTGGACGAGCAGTTTAACGCATTTTGAAAAGAAATTATAAGCAGAAGTATCAAGAAAAGTAAAACATTGGTAATGGAATGTAGCAGAATTAAATTAAACATCCTGAGTGGAATAGATTAGTAAAGGAGACACTCAAATTAGCGAACGAATTCTGCTATTTGGACAGTGGAACAATTGATGATGACCGACGTAGAGAGTACGTAAGGTGCAGACGCTATAACAAATAAAATATTTCTGAAAAAGAGGAGTTAGTTGAGATCGAATATAAATTTAAGTGGCAGTAAATCTTTTCTGAAGGTATTTTTTCTGGGCTATAGCATTTTGCGGAAGTGAAACATGGGCGATATGCAGCTGAGTCACGAAAATACTAGAAACTTTTGAAATATGGTGTTACAGAAGAATGCTGAAGATTCTAAGGGTAGATAGAGTAATCAATGAAGAGATTCTGAATTTAATTAGGGAAAAATGAAATTTATGACATAATTTAACTAAAAGAAGGGATCGGCTGACAGGACACACCCTAAGGCATCAAGAAATCCTGAGTTTGGTAATGGAGGTAAGTATGGGGAAAAGACATGAATTCTGAAAGCAGGTTCAGATCGACATAAGTTGCTGTAGTTGGTTACTCAGAGATGAAGAGGCTTGCGTTGGATAGAGTAGTGTGGAGAGCTGCACCAAACCAGTCTTCCGATTGAAGACCACTAAAACAACAACAGTTCATCTGAGGGCGCAGTGAACCATGAACCGTTTACTCAGACTAGCAATGTTAAGGGGAGATCGTTGAATATAAATAAGTTCCATCACCATCAGTTTATGTTGCGAGTGACAAATACGCATCATTATATTAATAAAAACGTGTACGGTACCACAGACACAATTATTACAGATTAAAACGTCAGAAAACGATTGGATATTTTAGAGGGTGTCAAACAGAGTGCATGGCACACAACAAGTAATAGTAATGTTAGCTTAGATTAAGACTGATTATAAAAGCTACAGACAAATCTCTCATCGTGACATTCACTACCCGTGCAGTGAGCGTAAAGGCGTTATCCGTGAGCAGGAAAGGTAGTTAAACAACATTATAGTGGCTATTTTGGAATGCTTCATGTAGAGCCTCGTCTTTTCTGCTTTCCAGGACTGAACCACGCAAGTTAACATATAGGAATGCTTTACGCTGGCATTAAGGACATCCTCTTCTACACTGTGGAAAATCTCAAAGGGTTTTGCGCAGAACTGAGCATTAGAGTCGTTGTAAAGATACAATAATTGTCCGCGTCCGCACTGAAAAGTCTTCCTCTATAGCAACATCCTCTCAAAAGATCAGAAGAAACAGCTGTACATTTTTATCGGTGCATAGTGAATGTACAACAGTTAATATATTATTTTGGTGCATAAGTTCGTAGCGTTTTTATTCTGCATGTTGGTACTCCGGTTGCTATGGGTTTATTTATCGAGTGTCATTTTTTTGTAGTTCACAGTTGCTAGTCTTTTGTTCAGAAAAAAACAGAACATCTTGAACGACTAGAGTTAGGACGTTCATACTCACACGACACCTACGTTACTGTGTTCTGCAGAACATGGGTTCAAGGTCAACATCGATATTGCGGCACAACACCACCTACGTGCACAATGTGCCTGCGGCTCTCGTTGTCGCTATAAACCGAAGGTAACGGATACCAACGGACATACGGGATGCCTCGTGGACGTTTGCGCGAACCTTACCGTCAAATCAGTGAGTTTGACAGAGGGCGCATTTTGGCCATGAGAGAATGTGATGCATCCGTCTAGTGCGGGACGAAGCGTTTCGGCAGTGCAACGGGTGTGTGCAGAATGGTTCATGGAAAGCCGTAGAACATGATGAATTGGGTCAGATCGGACTAACCAGACCACCCTCGAGAAGATCGACACCTCGTCCAAATGGCATTGCAAGACAGATCTGCTTCTCATCGGCTCTGGCGCAATAGTAGAGCAGTGTAACACATCGTACATATACTAGATATGTGCTAGATGGCAATGCTGTATGGAACGACGTCACTGGGGACAGAAATGACATCAGATAGTGTTTTCGGACGAATCCAGATTCTGTTTGCTTGAAAATTGGTTCAAATGGCTCTGAGCACTATGGGACTTAACACCTGAGGTCATCAGTCCCCTAGAACTTAGAACTAAACCTAACTGACCAAAGACATCACACACATCCATGCCCGAGGCAGGATTCGAACCTGCGACCGTAGCGTTCGTGCGGTTCCAGACTGAAGCGCCTAGAACCGCTCGGTCACGTTAGAAAACGATGGCTCTATTTTGGTTCACCACAGACTGGGGAGCGGCATTACAATGACTGCCTTCGCACAATACATACAACGCCAACTCAAGGCCTTGCGGTATGGGGTGCTATTGGGTACAATCACAAACACAGATGGCGCGTGTCCAGGGCTCTGTGACCAGTGTGACCTATGTGAGTGATATCCTGGGACTCGTAGCCTTACCCCTTCTGCACAACGCCCAGACGATTTTTCAGCAATACAATCCACGGCTACATGTTTCTGCACGAACACATGCCGTTTTGGTTTCACAGGATGTCAGCCTTTAGTCCTGGAGCGCCAGATCACCTGGCTTGTCGCCTATCGAAAATGTGTGGGATTGGTGAAACAACGGTTGCAGCACGGTAACCCAGTAACAACCACCGTAAATGAACTTTGGAAACGGGTGAATGCAGCTTGGATGTCTCTACCATAGGACACCATTCATTCCTATTACGCGTCGATGCCATCACGCATGGTACAACTAGGCAACAGGACACATGCTGAACTGAGGTGACTGAAATGCTAACCATGTCTGCAGAACATACTAATGTACATGTCACGTGAATATGAACATCCTATGTATAGTCGTTCAAAGTGTTCTGTTTTTTTTCTGAACATATCTGGGTTTACATAATGCCATTTTGTCATTTGGAGATAATGAGTGGAGCTATGGGCGCTAGAAAATGGGGTGCTGAGTGGAGAAATCGGACATTTCCGACATATTCTTGTGTTTGATTTCATAGAGGGGTGACACCATCCGAGGCAGCCAGAAACAATTGCGCCACGTGTGGGGATAATGCCATTGGACACAATACAGCAAAAAAATTGTTTTCTCGTTCTAAGGAGACTTGTTTTGACACTAGGGACTCTTCACGCTCAGGGAGACCTCTGGACTTCGACGAAGAGCGTTTCAAAGCATTGATCCACAATGATCCATGTCAGTGTACTCGAGATCTGGCGGATGTGATCATTCCACAATCACGCGACGTTTGCATGCAATGGGGAAGGCTCAAAAATCGAATATGGGTACCGCAGGCTTTAAGCCAAAATAACAAAAATCGGCGGGTGGTCATATGTGCTTGCTCGTCATCAATTAGCTCATGAACAACATCGACCATTTCCCTCCGTATCGCTACTGGTGACCGGAAGTGGTGTCTTCATGTTAACATAAGAAAACGAAAGGAATGAGTGAACCCAAACAAATCAGCAACCTCCCCCCCCCCTCCCCATACAAAGGTGTGCGCCTCTCTGTAAAAGATAATGTTGTGCATCTGGTGGAAAGCGACAGTAATAATAATAATAATAATAATAATATTTCTTTGTCATTCGGTTGATTACAGCAATAGACAAAGTCAAGAGCGTATATTTCTACATAAACCACTATATTGATGTAAATTGGTTTACATAAAATAGGTACACATTAGAAAACAGTATTTTCATCTTCAAAAACATCATCAATGGTGTAAAACGGATTGATCACTAGTAGCTTGTATAATTTAGCTTTAAATATTTACAGGCAGTTCTTTAAAGTCAGCACTTAGTCTGTTAAACATCCTTAGTCCAAGAACTAGGTAGGAGTTCTGCGATTTTGATAATCTATGATATGGCATATCTACAGATGTTCTGTTTCTAGTATTATGGCTATGAATATCACTTCTCAACACAAAATTAGAGACATTGTTTCTAATGAACAATAAAACATTGTAGATGAATAAGTTTACAGCTGTAAGACACCGAAACTTAATAAACATAGGTTTACAATGTTCTGTTTTATCAGAATCCATTATTATTCTTATTACATTCTTCTGTAAAAGTAAAATGTCATTTACATGACAGCTACTACCCCACAGTAAGATTCCATAAGAGATGATGCTTTGGAAGAAGGCAAAATATGCTGATCTCACATAGTCATTGGGAACATGTCTTTTTAAATTTCTAATCAGATAAATAACTCTTGAAAGCCTAGCAAATATATTTTTAATGTGTGGTTCCCATGTCAATTTATTGTCAATAGTAACACCTAAAAATTTGACAGTTTCTAGTTCTTGGTAGTTAGGAATCTCCTTGAGGCTAAAGTAAAGTGCCTGGGATTTGTTTTAATTTATTAAGAAGCCACTAGATTTGAACCATAATGAGGACTGAGCAAGGGTATTTTGAGTCAGTGTTTTCAGTGTACCTAGGTCAGAGATTTTATGCATAAAAGTTGTGTCATCAGCATACAATATTGTGTCAGAATTTATGAACAAGGGTTGGTCATTAATCATTAGTATGAACAGTAAAGGTCCAAGCACCGACCCTTGAGGCACACCATACCTAACATTAACCAAATTTGATTTCTCACTACCAATGCATACAACTTGTTGATGGTTCTCTAGAAAAGACCTGAACATATTTATACAGTTGTCATCAAAACCATAGTAAACTAGCGTATTCAGCACAGTTTCAAACTCTACACAGTCAAAGGCTCTGCTCAGGTCACAAAATGTAGCCTGGGCATAGTCCCTAGCCTCGAACACATCTAGTACTAATTTTAAGAGGGAGTCCATTGCATCCATTGTGGATTTACCTTTCCTAAATCCAAACTGTTTATCACTAATTATATTTAGTTTACCCAAGTAGACACTGACTTGCTCATACATAATTGTTTCTAAAATTTTTGAAAACACTACAGTTATGGATACAGGTCTGTAACTAGTGGGACAGCTCTTTTCCCCTTTTTTATATATGGGCACAACTCTAGAAATTTTTAGTATATTGGGGAACTTACTTTCAACTAGGCATTTGTTAATACAAAAAGTTAAGGGATACATCACACAATCAATAACATCTTTCAACAAATTAAATGACACGCTGTAGTAATCAACACTAACTGAAGGTTTGAAATTTTTCACTATTTTTAGGGTATTATTTAGGCTGCTTGGGGGAAGCTTTTCAAAGCAGCTGTCCGTAATACTAAGCGCATTTTCAGGGGGTTTGTTTATTGAGCTACTAATTTCTTCAGTGGACTGAATGCAATATTTACTAAATTCTTCGGGGGTAATGGCGATTTCCTCTTTGTGTTTAGTGTGATCAATGGAGTTTATTACACTCCAGGCCTTTTTGCATTTATTGTTAGATTTTTCAATTTTTACTATGTTATGCAGTTTCTTTGCTTCATTTATTGCCTTCATATACTTGTATTTAGCTTCAGTATACAGGTCTTTTATACAGTCCTGATTTACTGGTTATGTACAGACTGGAATACAGCATAACAGTGTTTTTCAGTTGTCCTAACTGTGGAATATACCATTCCTTCGTTTTCCTTTTCTTGTAATTACTACTAATATTCACTGTACATTTTTTCAGAGGAATGTTATTTTCAGATATATTTAAAAATATGGAGAAAAACTTGGTGAAAACAATATCAGCTGAACTGTGTTGAAGCCTAATAAAATGTGTGTCCCAACTGAAATAAGTGAGGGCATGTCTAAACTTATCCATCCTCTCTCTGCTCACTGGTCTAGTAATCAAAATTTTAGATTCTGGTTTGGCACAGTCTGAAGTTACATTATTAAGACTAAGATATACTGCATCATGGTCTGAGTAAGGGAAACTAATTACATCAGTGGACATACAAGTTCTCTTAATATTTGTAAATATATTGTCTAGACAGGATGAGTATCTAGCAGCTTTGCAGTTAACATAATACAGGTTAAATTGTCGAAGCACATTTTTGAGCTCCATCACAGTTTTTCTGTCCTTCAGGACATCAAAACTTGAATTGATATCCCCTCTGATGACAATATTGCATTTTTCCATTTCGGTATACATATGTACATTAAGAGTTCCTCAAGTTTCTCCAGAAAGATATGGGGGTAACCACTAGGTGGCTTGTACACTACTACTATCATTAGCTTAAGGTTCTCAATTACTAGACCTGATATTTCAAAATGCATTTCATCACAAAGGGTATTGAGATCCATCCTGCCAGGTATTGAGATCCATCCTGCCACGGTTTGGTGCCAGAGGTGTTTTTGTATATACTGCTATCCCACCACGTAAGTTCTGTTTTCTGCAATAGCAACTAAGTAGTGTGTAATCATCCAATACTTTGTACCAAAGCTCATCCTCTTTACACCAATGTTCATTTAAACATAGAATATCTACCTCGTTTTCAATTGAAAATTCGTTGACTATTAAGTTTTTATCTGCCATACCCTGAATATTGAGGTAGTATATTTTAAAGTATACTTTAGGCATTTCTTTTTTGCATATTCTCTTAGTTGACATGACCTAATGCTACCACATGAAAGTTGACCAGGTTGTGTCCTTATGTTACTAGAACACCCAGCCTTGTCTATGCATACAAGTTTTTGTCATCTCAGTTGAAACATAATCCAAACACATTATTGGTATTTTTTCCTTCTCTAGCTTATCCAATACTATTCCGAGAATTGTATCACTTAAAACACGTTTACCTAGATTTTTGAAATGTTGACCAAGATTGGTATGCCATTCTCTGTTACAGCTACTGGTGTTAATTAAGGAAACATTTTTAAAGTGCTTACAGATAGCTTTTTACTCCTTGTTGGTCTGCTCCACTTCCTTATTCACACATGACCACTGGGGCAAATCATGTAGATGAGGCACATTAAGGACAATCACGTTGGTGTGGGTTAACATTCCAAGAGTCTTCTTCAGTGTCGAAGTAGCTACCTTCCTTTCGTTTCTGCTGACGTCGTTTGCTCCGGTCATTACCACTACAAACTCTCTGCCCGCGAGGGCTGTGCTTCTTTCTTGATTGATGTCGAAACGTCTCGTAAACCAGCTCCTGATTTAACGGTACCTTCTATTTCAAACTCTTCAATCACACGAGGTCCGCTTTCCGTTAACATAGTTGCTAATCCTCTGGCGTAACTGTCTGAATAAATCTTGATTTTAAGTTTTTTCTTATACCTTACTTGGCTGTTCCCTAAGTTTTGAGTGTCGTGCACCACCTTATCAGATGAGTATGCTGATACAGTTTCTATGTCATCTGTGTTTTCAAACGAATTATATTTGTTATTTAATGGTAACACAAAGTCCTGCCTATGTTTATTGTTAATATGTTTGTAAGAGTTCCCCTTCGATTTTACAGTAACCCATCCACTGCTAGGCCTGTTGTGAGCCGGTTTAGTCATAGCTTCACTTTCTAGCAATCCTTCCATGGGTTTGTTGATATCAAGACATACCTGATGATAACTCTATTCCAATTTAAGGTTGAGTCTCCTGTTTTCATCTCTCAGAATTTTTGTGTCATCTCGTAGCTCATCAATAATTAACAACAGATCATTTTCGGAGGACGAAGCACCGATTTTGACAGTTTTGGTCGTTGTTTTACCACGCCATTACTACGACTTGTGTGGATTTAATTCATATTTCTCGTAAAGTTTTTTAAAGTCGTCCTGCAAGAGTCCAATAATTCTAATATACGATAGGTTTTCCTTTTTGATACTATCGGTCTTCCTTGGTGCATCACAAGTACACAATTCTTGATCATTAAGGGATGCAGCCTTTTGTTTACAATCCGCACAGTTCCACATAGTCGCACAGTTATCATCGCTTCTCAGGGAAGGATCAACCTTTCCGAAACGAAAATGAAATTTATGGTTACACAGGACACAGACGAAGCCACTTTTAACCGGCTCGCGCACTTTTTGCAAGATTGACACTGTATAACATTGTTTTCGCGAACTTCTATATTCAAAACATCCGCAACTGACTCCATCTTGCAAAGCTGTAATGTACTACGAATTGCTTCCCCGACGTGTAAGTATCGATTCTGACATTTATTATCAACAACTGAGGCCTCTTTCAGACGCAATCCAGGAACATCTACCAGGAAGACTGCGTGCAGCGATGCTGCTCCACGATAACTCTCACCTGTATTCTACTAGACTGATAAAAAACATTATACAGGACTTGGGGCCCAGCTCATTCATCTGATCATGTGACTTCAGATCTTCACCTTTTCTGATCTCTATCGAACATCCTTTAAAAATTACCTTTCCGGGTGAAAAAGCACTCCGAACATGGCTCGACGAGTTGTTCGCCTCAAAATCACTTGATTTCTACAGTCGCGGACTCAAAAAGTTGTCCCAGCGTTCGCAGACTTTTGTGTGAAGGAGACTATATTATTGATGACTAAAGTTTCTGTTATGGGTATCTGTTGCGTTTATTAAACTTTTGGAATAACACTACGTACTTATGCTCCAACGTAATATTTACCTGATGGTTTTATCTGCTTCAAAGTATGGTTTTCCGCAGTTCCTTACCCAATTAATTATTTTCTCTGTGGTAAAACGACGACAAAGCATCACAGAAGATTTTTCGTATCCAGAGAAACGGTTCTGTGAGTGACTGGAAGCTGTGAGAAAGTGGAAGAATGGCAGTCTAGTACTTTTTATGAGCGTGTTCAAGATACGACACTCCTATAGACCAGCTATCCAATCAGATACTGCACAGGTAACATGTCCTGGTACGTCACTGCACTTCCGTCACGTAGTTAACAGTTTTCCAACTTTCACAGAGCCGCGATTCATTACATTCTCACTCTGTTATCACTGATCGGAGTACAACAAAATATACGGCCTGTACATGGAATATTAAGTACTAATTTTTTGGTTTTGCTTTTTATATCCGTTCTTGTAGCGCGTGTTCTCCAATCCAAATGCCTAATCCCACACCATAAAAACTGTTTGTTGTATGCATATGCAATCTAGCATCACCAAAATAATTTACAACACGCTTAGAAAATTCCTCTAGAAGTTAAAACTGAATTAAGAAAATCAATTTAAGTTGCAAGGAAAGAACTTAAGCCAACTGAGATTTGCAAACGAAATAGTAGATACTCCGAATGAACTGCAGGAGATAATAGAACAAACCGCCGGCCGCTGTGACCGAGCGGTTCTAGGCGGTTCAGTCCGAAACCGCGCTGCTGTTACGGTCGCAGGTTCGAATCCTGCCTTGGGCATGGATGTGTGTGATGTCCTTAGGTTAGTTAGGTTTAAGTAGTTCTAAGTCTAGGGGCCTGATGACCTCATGTTAAGTCCCATAGTGCTTAGAGCAATTTTAGAATAAACCAATGAAGTGAGTAAGCAAGCTGGTCTAAATACAAACCTATGAAAAACAAAGAACCACTGATACTGGTAAACAGCCCGCAACTTTAAGACACGTAGTAGTATACGTATTCATACCTAGGGTAAGTTCTATCGTCCATTAACATTCAGCAATTGGACGTTGATAACGAGAACCAATACACGGAGCTTGAGGCCTGTTATGAGGGAAACCTATCGGTAGGACTGAAAAGAAAAAAATACAGTTCGTGTCTCAGCCATACTTTACATTTTGTTTCCAGACCTGGTCTTCCATGTATAAACAGAAAAATAAAGAGACAGAGAATGTCGGAAGGTGGTATGTTAAATACAGCACGAAGAGGAAGGATCAGAAATGAAGACTTAATAAAACAGAGGTAAACGAGCCGCTGACATGGGATAAATGCTACGATTGCAATGAGCGAGGTAATAGGTCTGTTCTAAAAATTCCGGAACATTCCTCACTTAGCGTCAGTAGTGTGTTGGAGCGAAATGTGGTTGGCATCCCTGCACAGTCCTGTGTTTAATGTGTAACTGCCGTAAGTTAGATTGCCGTATGTCAGTTATTGTTTAGTGCTTTATTGAGCAGAACGTTGTGCGCACAGTTTGCAAATTTTGAGATGGGAAAGTTAGAGGAACAGGGCGTCTGTATTAGATTTTTCAGGAAACTCAAGAAAACCTTTACAGAGACACACCAAATGATGCAGGAAGCCTACGGTGATGAGTGCTTAAGTCGTACTGGGTGTTACAAGTGGTTTACACGGTATAAAATAGCCGGACGGAAGTTAAAGATGACCGTCGTTCAGGACGTTCAAATGGTTCAAATGGCTCTGAGCACTATGGGACTTAACATATATGGTCATCAGTCCCCTAGAACTTAGAACTACTTAAACCTAACTAACCTAAGGACAGCACACTACACCCAGTCATCACGAGGCAGAGAAAGTTCAGGACGTCCTTCGACGTCTACCGACGACGCTCATGTCAGAAAAGTGAACGAAATTATGCATGCCAATCGAAGACATACTGTCCAAGAGATTGCAGAAGAATGTAACATTTTAGTTAGATCACGTCATGAAATCCTGACACAGCATCTTAGAATGCATCGTGTTGCCGCCGAGTTCGCCCCACGGCTCATGGGTCAAGACCAGAAAAACGTAAATGGTGATGAGACTTGGGTCTACGGTTGTGATACATAGACCAAGGTTCAATCTTCACAGTGGGTCGGGAAAGGTCCTCCAAACCCAAAAAAACCTCTTCGGATCAGGCAGGTGGAATGTGAAAGCCAAGCTGATAGTTTTCTTTGACTTTGAAGGATTAGCTCATCATTAATTCGTGCCACAGAGACAAACTGTTAATCGATTGTACTATCGGGAGGTGTTGCGACCCCTGCGAGAAAATGGGAGAAGAAATTGGCCTGAAATCTGGAGAGACAATTCATGGCTCTTGCATTGCGATAACGCACCCCGCACAATTATTCATCCCTGTTGATGCGTGACTGTTGCTCAAAACACGAAGCCACTGTGCTCCCTCATTCCCCATACTCTCCAGAGCTGACTCCTACGGCCCTTTGCTTACTTCCAAAGTTGAAAACTGCATTGAAAGAACGAAGATTTTCAGCGATAGACAAGATAAAAGAAAATTCACAGATGCCGTTTCGTGTGATCCAGCAAGTGGCGTACCAGGACCACTTCCGGAAGTGGAAACGGCGTTGGGTATGGTGTATCAATTGCGGAGGAGAGTATTTCGAAGGGGATTATGCACAATAAGTACATAGTAAGAGTAGAAAAATTTTGTGGACAAATTTCCGGAATTTTGGAAACAGACCTCGTATGTCGTGAGAAGATCTGATGACTAGAATTAACCACAGAATTGCGAAAGAGAATGTGGCGAAGTGAGCTATGAACATATACAGGATCATCACACCAACGTTGATACGAGAGAGAGAGCAATGCAGGGAAAAGGAGGGGTATTTTCCCAGCAATGGAACACTAATGTCGACAAAAATGAGAACGGCAGTATCAGTTTCATTATACGTTTGCTGAAAAGTCTGCAGGCAAAATACAATTTGGATACAAGACCACCCACTTCCTCACATTATAGGATTTCTTTAATAATTTCAGAATTATTGAGTGCTGAATAACCATTGAATGTCTTCCAAAAAGCGATAGCATGCGGGACTAATGACCTGAATGTTACTGATTGACGACAGTTGTTGGTAACTTCTCATTGCCTGGCTATTGTTTCTCTTTCTTCTTGACACAGCGTTTCCGAAAGAGGTCCTCTTCTGCTACTATACGTATGCAGATGCGCGTAGAAATAAATAAAGAAATTTTAGTAGGATAAGTTGTAACTTCACCAGGAAAAGTGTACTATAACCTATTTAGCACTTTACAGATAATTACTGAGGAAAACGACGCAACAGTCTCGGGATTCTTAATGTATTTAGGTTCAAAATCTTTATATTCACCAAGAGTGCATAGGGTCCTTCAGTACTTCGATGATAAAATACGTCGTTATTTACATTTCCCGGACAGCATCAATTGTGATTTGCAGTTCTAATATTCCTTTAAACGCCTTATCGGGCATTCGCTATGATAGACTGTTTGCATCCACATTTGTTTCTTGAGGTGTGCTAAAGTCGCGGAAGAGACGTGCAGCCATTTTGTAAATTTAATTTTCTTAAAAATTATTCATTGCTGTTATTGTCACTGGAGAAAAATTTAGTCACTTAATGTTCAGCAGCCGGCCGGTGCGGCCGAGCGGTTCTAGGCGCTTCAGTCTGGAACCGCGCGACCGCTACGGTCACAGGTTCGAATCCTGCCTCGAGAATGGATAGATGTCATATCCTTAGGTTAGTTAGGTTTAAGGGGCTCCGGAAAGGCTCAAAATCATGAAAAGTTCAATTTTTACTTTTTTGCGTTTTCTGAATCTGCAGACTATTCCCTTTTAATAGATATATAATTTATTCAATTCCGAAGACTACAACTATTTTTAAAATTTTTTTGAAATGTGTTCTACATGGGCGTGACCCACTGTGGCGCTGTTAAACTGCTGTCAAATGGTGTTATTATTAACGTCCGTGTTCATCAGGTACATTTTAGTGATGTGAGATAAAGTATGTGTTGTGGCTAACCTGTGATGGTTCAATATATATCGCTGGTGTGATTGTCGATTGTTTCATGTTTATTTACTCTGTCGTTATCTCGAAAATATTTGTAATTAATTCTGTTTCTTGAGTCTCTGTTTTGTTGAAGTATAATAATGAGTAAAAGTAAAGTTATTAGAAATTCTCTGAAGGCTTTCAAGAAAAGGAGAAATGTTGGAAAGCCAAAGGTATGTGTTATTACTATAAACAATAAAGACGATAACCAAGTGAGTGAACCTAACCTCTCAAGTACACCTGCCAGTCAAAGTGGGAAAGAAAATACTTCACAGAAGAAGCTTGGTTCAATGAGTGAAAACTATGAATGTTTTATGGGCGAATCGGATGTGAATGAAATATTTGATATGTCGGTTCTCAAAGGAATTTTTTCAAACTGTGTAAGATGTATTCATTGTAGTGAAGTTGGTCTGGAACTCTCCATAATAAAGCACGTAGGACTTGCTAGTGAAATACAACTGAAATGTGATAAGTGTTCATACATGACCACCTTTTGGAACAGTGTTGCAGTAACTGCAACTGAAGAAAATGGTAGCAAAATATACGAACACAACAACGAGCGATGCTTGCTTTAGACAAGGAACGCCTTCGGGCTCCAGACAAGGCTGTAAAGAGTCTAGAAATACAAGCAAGAGTAAACAGGAGGAGGAACAAGAGGAAGCTGGAGGAGGAGTTTGCAGAGGATGAAGATAATCCATCCCATGGACCTGGAATGCACTAAAAAGTTAATCCAATCTTTGTCGCTCGATTCCCAAAACTTTTATTTTCTCATACTAATTACATGTTTTCTAAGGATCTTCCAAACATACACTCCTGGAAATTGAAATAAGAACACCGTGAATTCATTGTCCCAGGAAGGGGAAACTTTATTGACACATTCCTGGGGTCAGATACATCACATGATCACACTGACAGAACCACAGGCACATAGACACAGGCAACAGAGCATGCACAATGTCGGCACTAGTACAGTGTATATCCACCTTTCGCAGCAATGCAGGCTGCTATTCTCCCATGGAGACGATCGTAGAGATGCTGGATGTAGTCCTGTGGCACGGCTTGCCATGCCATTTCCACCTGGCGCCTCAGTTGGACCAGCGTTCGTGCTGGACGTGCAGACCGCGTGAGACGACGCTTCATCCAGTCCCAAACATGCTCAATGGGGGACAGATCCGGAGATCTTGCTGGCCAGGGTAGTTGACTTACACCTTCTAGACCATGTTGGGTGGCACGGGATACATGCGGACGTGCATTGTCCTGTTGGAACAGCAAGTTCCCTTGCCGGTCTAGGAATGGTAGAACGATGGGTTCGATGACGGTTTGGATGTACCGTGCACTATTCAGTGTCCCCTCGACGATCACCAGTGGTGTACGGCCAGTGTAGGAGATCGCTCCCCACACCATGATGCCGGGTGTTGGCCCTGTGTGCCTCGGTCGTATGCAGTCCTGATTGTGGCGCTCACCTGCACGGCGCCAAACACGCATACGACCATCATTGGCACCAAGGCAGAAGCGACTCTCATCGCTGAAGACGACACGTCTCCATTCGTCCCTCCATTCACGCCTGTCGCGACACCACTGGAGGCGGGCTGCACGATGTTGGGGCGTGAGCGGAAGACGGCCTAACGGTGTGCGGGACCGTAGCCCAGCTTCATGGAGACGGTTGCGAATGGTCCTCGCCGATACCCCAGGAGCAACAGTGTCCCTAATTTGCTGGGAAGTGGCGGTGCGGTCCCCTACGGCACTGCGTAGGATCCTACGGTCTTGGCGTGCATCCATGCGTCGCTGCGGTCCGGTCCCAGGTCGACGGGCACGTGCACCTTCCGCCGACCACTGGCGACAACATCGATGTACTGTGGAGACCTCACGCCCCACGTGTTGAGCAATTCGGCGGTACGTCCAATCGGCCTCCCGCATGCCCACTATACGCCCTCGCTCAAAGTCCGTCAATTGCACATACGGTTCACGTCCACGCTGTCGCGGCATGCTACAAGTGTTAAAGACTGCGATGGAGCTCCGTATGCCACGGCAAACTGGCTGACACTGACGGCGGCGGTGCACAAATGCTGCGCAGCTAGCGCCATTCGACGGCCAACACCGCGGTTCCTGGTGTGTCCGCAGTGCCGTGCGTGTGATCATTGCTTGTACAGCCCTCTCGCAGTGTCCGGAGCAAGTATGGTGGGTCTGACACACCGGTGTCAATGTATTCTTTTTTCCATTTCCGGGAGTGTATTTGTTTCAAACTTTCAGTAAATGTTACACAGTACCTTCTGCATAATTTAACACAGCCTTTTTCCAAAAAACTGTATATTTTTGAATATATAAATAAAAAATTGCAAAAAAATGTTGTGAATTTTCATTACAATTGAAAAAAAATCATCTTTAATAACTGAACTAAAATTTTGTAAAATCCCTGTGTTAAGTTGTAGCCCATATTCCAATAAACAATCTGTAAAAAGTTCAACTTCCTACCTCAAATACTTTGTGAGGAAAGATGTAATTTATAAGCGTTATTTTAACATTGCAAGTATAGGGCGTTCCGGAGCCCCTTAAGTAGTTCTAAGTTCTAGGGGACTGATGATCTTAGATGTTAAGTCCCATAGTGCTCAGAGCCATTTGACCTAATGTTCAGCAACTCAACTTTATTCACGCGTTTCGAATACACCCATCTTCAAGGCCTTGAAATTTATCTTCATCGTTCTGGTAGTCCTTCAAAAGTGTTTAGCGATCAAACAGGGTCGTCTAACTAATGGTTTTTCAATGTATTTAATGGCCTGTTGCTTACATATACAATTTACAGGTTGCCCTGTATATCCTGCCTACTATTTATCCTGCAGAGGTTCATTTCTCCATATGCGATTCTTGTGCCTCTTCCTGTCGTCCTCTCCGCTCTTCTTTTCTTTTTTGCTATTTGTTTTCCATTTATGTCGTGCCCTCCGCCCTTCTTGGTTCATTTTTCTAAAATTTTTCACCCCTTTCCCCATTTCCCCTCCTTATCTTTATTTTTTACGGAGGTACTTCGCGTTTATAAATAATGTATATATGCCTAAGTCTACTAGTATCAAACATTGACCTTATTTAGGGGAAGAAATTTCTGAGAATGTACGTTTGGAGCACAAATTGTATGGCAGTGTAGACAAAGTTTGGAATACATCCTGCTAATAATTGAGGACATAGGACGCAAGTGTTACTCTGAGCTTAAGAGTTTGGCACAGGTGAGGAATTCTTGGCGGGCCGCATCGAACCAGTCAGAAGACTGACGACTCAAAAAAAATTATAATGTATGAGCATTTTACAATGTTATATGCACATCAGCACTTTGTCAACATTTTACCTTCATTGAAATTTTGGCATATACAAACTCTGATATAAACAGCTTTTGGCTCCTTAAGTTTCGCAATGTGGTTACCCTCATACTGATTTCTTTAAGTTTACTCATTTCTTTATGTTTCTATTCTTGTTACTTATTGTTAAAAAATGGTGTTCAGTTCTGACGAAACAAGAAGTCTTCGTTACGATGTTAAAAATTTTTATTATTTTCCAATGACGGGGTTCACCTTTTTTTAGGCGTCTTCTGATGGGCCGATATTAATAGCGATCCCATGTACCCATGACTAGCCAATATCAGCCAATTTGAAGATGCCTAAATAGAGGTGAAATACGTCATTGAGAAAAAGTAAAATATATTAACGCTGCAACCAAGATTGCTTGTTTCTTCATATCATACAAACTGGTTGCCGTACCAACGCGGCCATAAACTGGAAAATATTTCATTTTAGTTTCGTACTATTCTATTTGCTATGAGCACACGTAATAAATATAATTTGTCCCACCTTCTTTACCTACTCTTAATTTTAATTACGTGTATGCTACTTTACTAGACTAACTTTATAGCGTTATTTTTATGTAAAATGTAATCTGATTTTCAGTTTTATGATTACTGTGTTACCCAGTTACCTTTGCTTTGTCCCCCATCTCTATCCTTTCCTTGATTTAGGTTTTATATTCATTGTAAACCTCTTGTTTTTACGGTCTTTGTTGTATTACTTGCTTCGTAATATGATTTGTTTTTTAAACATTTTATTTCTGTATTTGATCAGCGCTACGTTGTGCTGCCACTCCCCCCCCCACCTGGTGGCCACTTTTGTTAACTTGTACATAATGTCAAATACGCCCACTCTGTTGTACTCTGAAATTGGTTACTTGTACATGACGCCATACCATGCGTTTGAAGCGCCTTACCCCCTTTGATATGTTCTTTTTAATTCATGTTATTGGTTAACTACTTCAAACACCCATGTTACTCATGACTTTTGTAACCTTTCTACAATATTCTGAAGATGAGTTTACTCTAAACCTGAGTTGCTGAATATCAAGTGACAGAATTTTCCTGCAGCTACTTTAACAGCAGTGGGAAAAAGAGCAATAATAATTTATATCCATATTTAGGATTTTCCCCAGGTTTTCCGTGATTTATTTTGAAATGTCACAGCTGATTTCCTTCCCCAGTTGGAGTTTGCGATCAGCATGCTGTGTCGTCGCAGTGGAAATACCTTCCACAGAAAGTTTGCACTGATTCACACTTTATACACTTCAGATATAACATTGTCCTTCAGATATTTTATCTGCATCGGTCTCTCTGTCTCTCATTGCGTTTATCCCATGGTAATAGTCCGATGTTTCCGTGATGTGGAAAATATATGTATTATATTTTAACTTCGTGGTCGAATACCCTTGCTATTTGCGGTCATCAGGTAAACTGATGGACACAAGTGGCGTGTGCTATCTCTCTGTAAATCGTGTAAACTTTGTTCTGTGAGTTACCGCATTTTAACTGCGTCTGCAGGGTGATTCCTTGATGATTTTATTAACTTTCAGGGATGATGGAGAAGGGTAAAAGTACCAGCTTAAAAGTTGTAATGGAAATACTTTTGATACCTCTGACAGTAAAATACTTCACATGTTGCGGTGTTGTTGTTGCTAAGATTTTTAAATTTTCTTTTATTATTAATTCTGACGGGTTCGTGAATGGATAAATGCTAGGGAGTGAGCCATACTTATTAAAATAATTAAGTAATTTCTTAAATAAAAGCTTTTTGTTAATTCATTTCTCTTGTTTGGCGCGCTGGACAATGGCTTTCTGTGTACGGTCCGATCTCATTTTTTTACTTCACTGTGGAAATCTCTTCAAATGAAAAATTCTTTTATAGGACTTCTAAAACTTTTATTGACAGGAGAAATGGTTTGTACTGGACTATGTGTGTGCATGTAATGAACACGGAACCTTTCCCCATGTCAAGACGCAGCATGGCCGAGGGCGACTTTTCACATAAAATGAATCGAATATTAATTAATGTCACTATATTCAATTATCACGCATAACCAATTAATTACATTAAATAACACAAAATGAAAAAAAATATTAAGTAATATCACTATAACCACGTATCAGACATAACCAACCAATTACATTAAATAACACAAAATGAAACAAATATTAAGTAATATCACTTTATTCAGTTACCACACATAAACAAAAAAATTACATGAAATTAGTTGCTGTATGCAACGACATGCGTGTGAGCCTAGTATGATTGCGCCTCTGCAAAATATAAATGATAACGGTGTTGTGCCGTATAAATCTGCCACAATCACAGAAAAACGTCCCTCTTGGCCCGCTTCTAAAACAAAAATATTCCGTCGTCTTCACAAAAACAACTGATGGACGTAGTTCTACATTTGTTTCTGCGGTTGCCTCCTGCATTCGATGCAACAGTTCACAGTACTTAATTTCTAAGTGATACTTTATTTATTTATTACGTTTAAAATATTTTGTACGTAAGATCCGCTCTTCCCGCAGATGTGCCTTTATAGATTGTAGGGTAAGCAACTGTCAGAGGTGGTAGCAAAACGAGAAAAAAAGTCTAGTAAACATGAGCTCTAAAACGCATATCTTAACCGTTTTGACCATTAATAATCTGTCATGGTGTGAAACTATTTGGTTTCCAAATTTTTAGAGGAGGTAGTATCGATCGCAACAAGAAACAAAATCCAGTAAAAAGGGGCTGTAAAGAGAATGCATTTAGTTAGGGGCAGTTATTCAGTAGAAGGTATATGTTTCACAACAGCGAAGATGAACAAGTGCTCTAAGCTCTTTAGGAATGCGTTTTAGCGTCCTAGTTTAATAGACAATTTTTTTTTGTTTTACTGTCACCTCTGAAAGTTTTCTACCCTAAACTCTTAGCAATAATAGTACCAGTCACGTATTCCACTGACAGAGGCGTTAGAATAATTTTTGCTTATAACTTTCGACCTGGGTCCCTTATCTGAAACTGGTACATTTTCCGTTCTCCATCATCCCCTAAAGTTTGTAACATCATTACGGAATCACCCTGTATGTCGTATTTTCTGAGACAAGGATGAGACCCGGTCCAGCATTCGGCTGAACTAGTGTGGACAACTGATGAAAAACCACAGACCACCCGACTTAACAGAGAAAGGGACGTTAACCAGCCGCGCAGGTTAAATTCTCGTGTGGCTAACCTCTCGGTCTCGAACTAACGTAAACAACATAGAAGTATTTATTAGCAGCGCTTGGCGACTGAGATATGATGCTTTTTTAAAAAGATGTTCATAAGCTTTGTGGCACCCCCTTCACCAATTGCATTAGCGTACATTCATTTGAGAATGTGTTGTTTCCAGATACACCATTCTTACGTATCTCTATACAATTGGAACAGCTGCGTATTTCTCAACTCTTTTACGTTAATATCGTTTCATTTAAATGATTCCTGATAGGAATGTAATCACCGCGAGAGTTATGCTTGAAATAATCATTTATTTTTAGATTTTAGTGTAGCACCCTTGGGTTTGTTTCTTGGATATTTTTAGTATACGGGGTGCCCCAAAAAAACACCGAGAACGCTTACATGTTGTGCGGGAAGGCCAACTGATCGATTTTCAAGAAGGATCTCATATCCGGAAACGCACGACTTAGATGCTGGAGAGCTCGAAGTCTGAGAAAGGACAATTGTGACTGTTTGTTCCGATTCGTCTTGGTCTCTGAATACGGGAGACATGCGAGCGTTTAGCCAGCTATGTACTACAGACGGACGGCCTGAGCCTAATAAATTCCAGCGCATGCGCTACATTCCTCCACACAGCCACTGTACGCATCCTACTACCGACCTTGTGTGGTGTACCTGTCCAGACAGCAGTGTGACATGTACCGGTGCTCATCTGCGGAAACGAACAGCATGGTGCTTGCACACGGCAAAGCGTTTCGCAGTGGGAGAGCTGCTGCAAGACGTATGTGGAACGTTCGCCGCCATCGGGATACGCCTAAGAGAAGCAGGAAATTTGCAAGTAGGTTTCTTCTGCCTGAGGTGTGCCCACTGTACAGTAAAATGGTACTTGCGAATATTACTCACAGCCTAGTGTTTATCCTCTGGTAGATGCCGAAACGTGATGCGGATTGTCCACATTCGACTCGAACACTGCAGTAGGAGGAGGATGTTTGGTAAATGTTCGAAAAAGATCCAGCCACCACCGCTCGGCAAGTGGCATAGGCGCTACACACGGGTGAAAGTGCCTCGAGGCGTGTTGTACATGAACGCCAGCTCCAGCCTTACCATCCGTATGAAGTCCAGGCATTACGCGAGGAACGCTGCACACGATGGATACAGTTTGCGCAGTGGTGCTCAACAGCAATGTCTATTGCAGCCACAGTTCACGTGCTTGGTGCTATTCACGGATGAATGTTCGTTTACTAGAGACGGCATATTAAATTTGCACAACATGCACGTTTGGGCGGACGAAAATCAGCATGTGCAAGTGATCCACAATCACCGGCACAGGGTCGGTATTAACATCTGGTTCAAATGGCTCTGAGCACTATGGGTCTTAACTTCTCAGGTCATCAGTCCCCTAGAACTTAGAACTACTTAAACCTAACTAACCTAAGGACATCACACACATCCATGCCCGAGTTAACATCTGGGCCCAGATAATTGACGACCACATCATTGGGCTATATCTACTGCCAAGTAGATTAACAGGACCGATCTACCTCAAATTTATTAGAGATGTTTGGCCTACCCTATTGTATGTAGTTGCACTAAATGGTCGGATGGATATGTGGCTACAAAACGACGGAGCTACAGCGCACTTTCATGTCGATGTGCGGAACCACCTCAATGTCGCATATCCCAATTAATGGATTGGTAAAGGTGGACAAGCACAGTAGCCAGATCTGACATGTTTCGTCTATTTTCTGTCGGTTAGTATGAAGAGGGTTGGGTTGTGTTATTTGGGGGAAGAGACCATACAGCGAGGTCATCGGTCTCATCGTATTAGGGAAGGACGGGGAAGGAAGTCGGCCGTGCCCTTTCAAAGGAACCATCCCGGCATTTGCCTGGAACGATTTAGGAAAATCACGGAAAACCTAAATAAGGATAGTCGGACGCGGGATTGAACCGTTGTCCTCCCGAATGCGAGTCCAGTGTGCTAACCACTGCGCCACCTCACTGGATATAGTATGAAGAATTTTGCGTATGGCACACCTGTAACGAAAGCGGAGGACCTTCTTGCTCGAGTCCATAGAGCGAATGAAATACTTCAAAGACAATCGCACGCATTTTCTCATACGCCTGAAGCTCAGCACCTTCGATGTAGGCTCTGCGTGGACAGAGGTTCACAGTTCGAAGCCTGTTTGTAATGCAGACAGCGTGATATGGTACTCATGTTGGGTTTACTGACGTAATACGTACACACAGGCCCATTTCCGGCAATATCCAGCGTTCATGCCGTATGTTTCCCGATATGGGTTCCTTCTTGAAGACCGATCAGTGTTTCTTCCCACATAACATACTGAGCGTTGGTTCAAATGGTTCAAATGGCTCTGAGCACTATGGGACTTAACTACTGTGGTCATCAGTCCCCTAGAACTTAGAACTACTTAAACCTAACTAACCTACGGACATCACACACATCCATGCCCGAGGCATGATTCGAACCTGCGACCGTAGCAGTCGCGCGGTTCCGGACTGCGCGCCTAGAACCGCTAGACCACCGCGGCCGGCTACTGAGCGTTGTTTTCGAAATATTTGTCGTTGGACTTCTCTTAGGCCGGCGTTCACAGCTATTTCGATTGCATCGTAGGCAACAAGTTGACACTGAAACCTAATTACCAAAACAGTTATATCTTACTGCTAGGATGAGTAAGTTTTCATTACTGTTAGCAGTGTCCTTGTCCCAAGATAAATAGTTACATTATTTTTCATTTCTTACATTATGTAGTGCTTACATGAAAGTTTCATGTGATGTTTAGACGTTAGTGATGGCTGATTGTATTCTATCCGAGATAGTTAACATGAATCTGATTTGTAGGGAGTCAACAGTCGAGAAGCGAAGTGCCTGTATGTAGAACGATTTCCAGGAATCAGGCTACCAAGTTATGTCACATTTAAAAGCCAGCGATCTGAGAACAACTCGAGCTCCACCAGAGCCACAGAGTTAAAAACTGGTCGGCAATTACGTAATGCTGTCGCAGATGGCGTCAAGTCCTTCCGCATCGTTTCGACCGCTATGCAGAACATCAACGGCATGTTAAAAATTGAGAACTGGAGAAATCTGCAGTTGCCTAGCACAGCCTATCAAACAAACACAAAATAGTGTTCGACGAAACAAAAGTTTTGCCCCAGGCTCCTACATAGAGGGTTCTGTACTTAGAGAGGCTGTAGAAATAAGAATGTGCGAAAAGAACTTATCCGTTACAGCGTATATAATCTTAACGGTGCACGAAAACGAGCTATCGATGGAGAGAAGAGGCACAGACATTCATCGCGATGTTTACACTACCACGGGAGCTGTGGCACCACCAGTACAGACATTGACACCATCTGTGATAGCTTTATGCAATTACCGGCCAATCAGAAGCTGTTTATGGACAACTTAAAGCCACCACAGCAGCAGTTTTCGCTGTCAGTTGCTCCTGAGAAAGTGGTAATCGTCGAAAGCTCGAGTTTTTACCCTGAACTGATGACGCAGAAAGCCCAAGAATATTTTATATAACAGTGGCGTCGCTTAATTCTTATAACAATATTCGACTTTTCCCAACATGTGGGCTTCTTCTTCCCATGGTACGTTTACTAAATTGTAAACACCGCTGACCTCCAACCGTGTGTTTAGTTTGCTGACGAGTCTGCCTTTATAAGGGAAAGAATATTATGCAGGCACAATAGAAATGTCTGGAAACTGGAATACCCTGAGGCAACTTTTGTGTTCCAATATCGACAGAGATTTACCATGAATGAATGGGAAAGAGTATTGTTCACGACCATGTGATTGGGCCGTATATCCTGCCTAACACGTCGGATGGAAGAAGTTACCGTATCTTCATGTGTGACGTACTACTGGAAGTTTTAGCAAATGCCCCACTTGCAGGAAACTAATTGGACCGCATCAAGTCGGGATCCCACCGTACATTGTCGTCTAACTCAGAGAACGTTCAGTGTTTCCCGAATTGTTCGACTGGAATTGTGGTGGCCACCGCGTTTTGTCGGCATCACTCCTATTGCTTTATTTTTGTGGGAGGAGATGAAGCGGTTGGTGTACGAGACACCGATGAATTCCCTTATGTAGCTGGTTGCCCATTCGATTGATGCTGCAGCCATTATTCGTGAAACACTTGGTTGTTTTGAGAATGTTAGGCAATCAAATGGGTCAAATGGCTCTGAGCACTATGGGACTTAACATCTGTGGTCATCAGTCCCCTAGAACTTAGAACTACTTAAACCTAACTAACCTAAGGACATCAAACGCATCCATGCCCGAGGCAGGATTCGAACCTGCGACCGTAGCAATCGCACGGTTCTGGACTGCGCGCCTAGAACCGCGAGACCACCGCGGCCGGCGTTATGCAATCATCATCACGCCCATATCAGATAATATTCTTCTCAGGTATGCAGCCGGATCATAACGTCTTCATGACACAATATTTCCGCGGTCCATCTGGCCGCCAACTTCAGGTGAGAGTGCTGGTGCACGAACTCGCCGGAACTGACTTCCTAGCGCAAGCTGCGGCCCCTATATAGGCCAGCAGAAGACCCACAACGCGTGCGCGAGAAGGTGCCGTAACTGCCCTCTAGCGCAGTAAACATACCGCGCCGCCAGTGGTGGAAATAGGCGAAATCGAGATATCGCTGTCAAAAATTAAAAAACTTTTTATTCCGACGATCGAAACACAGACCGTTGTTTTTTGATGTCAGATAACACCGGGTCCCAAGTCTTACTTAAAAGATAGCCCTTGTCTCTATTAAGAAGATTGTCAGATAAACGAATCTCTATGGATTCTTTTAAAACACAGTCCCAATAGCGAGATGCAGGGGCAACCATTTGTGTCTTGTCATAGAGCATTCTGTGTCCTTCGGTGAGACAGTGCTCCGCCACTGCAGACATCAATCTGTGTTTCGATCGTCGGAATAAAAAGTTTTTTAATTTTTGACAGCGATATCTCGATTTCGCCTATTTCCACCACTGGCGGCCCGGTATGTTTACTGCGCTAGAGGGCAGTTACGGCACCTTCTCGCGCACGCGTTGTGGGTCTTCTGCTGGCCTATATAGGGGCCGCAGCTTGCGCTAGGAAGTCAGTTCCGGCGAGTTCGTGCACCAGCACTCTCACCTGAAGATGGCGGCCAGATGGACCGCGGAAATATTGTGTCATGAAGACGTTATGATCCGGCTGCATACCCGAGAAGAATATTATCAATTATTACGCCGGGAAAGCCTTCGTAGCCGCACGCCCATATCAGTTGAACATTAACGTAGAAGGACGACATTTTCAGTAACCACTCTGAAAAAATAGTCATCTCACGGCAGTTTGAACACAGTCTCTGAGCATCACTAGAGTCAAAACCTGCATGCACCTCTAACGGGAAAAAGGTGTGTAATCCCTCACACAATACTCGTTAAAGCCTGTGCTATGGTAAGTGAGCGGGATTCAGCTTATGAGAAAGGATTTTCGCGTACGTATCGACCGCGTGTACCTGAATGGTGGCAAATCAGACTTACATCCACTCTGTAACAACAATGACACGTCAAGTAAATTCGAAATGCAATCACACGTCAGGATGGATCAAAAGCAGACCAGAAGGATGCTACCAATGTGACAATAATACGGTCGCCAGCCTAATTAGGAATTAACTGAGTTTCTTCCCTGTACAAGTTAGTATATATTCATGCAAAACAACAAGTTGTAACACTGCATAATATAGTAGAATTTTAGAACCAGAAAATCTATTGAACTGATAGTTTCACGTTCTGTACTGATATTGAAAATCATGAATACAAAACACTACACTATAGTGTTTACTACAAAACTTTATACTGTCTATTAATCTGATTAAAATCGGGCATAGCTTACCCTAGAAATTGCACTTTCGTGCCACACACACAAAATGTCAATTTTGATAAAGATAAAGCACTGATTAATTTTGACTTTTATATTAACTTTAACTTTTGCTGGTCAAACCATTTTAGAACACTTCAGAATTCAAATGAATGAGGGGGTGGGGGGGACCCTGAAACTGTTATGATCGCTGTATTTTTAAAAAAATGATTACTGAATTTATTATTCATTCAAGATTTCCAGTATGTAAGTTACTATTCTTTTCATCTTATTTACTGCTCATTTAAATGCCTTTAAACCTGTCTCAAAATAATAAACTTCATTACTATATCAATACTAAAGCTTTCTTTCGACTTCGTTAGACCTTGGCTATTCATTTACTGGTTCATTAACAAAACATTTCTTTAAACACCATTCTAATATAGCTAGTTCTGCAAATAATTATTATTAACACAATTTTTAATTTTCATTTCGGGACACTCGAAATGCACAACGTTTGGAAAGGATCCTGTCTAGGTTAGTTGTTAGGATAATTAAATGATGGAAAAGTTCTGGTATAAATTAGGTTATTATTGCACCAAAGAAACACAGTTCACTCTCTGATCCATACGAATGCAGTACTTAAAGTTTCAACCTGCTAGTATGGATGCGGCAGTTGGCGGGCGGTAAGATGGTGAGACACAGAGCACACATACAACCACAGCTATGGCTCTTGACGAATTGGCACTTTAATTCTTCTTAGCGTCGCAATACTTTTCCATTTAGTGCCCATGGAATTTTGCCATGCTGTGTGGGCGTTGGAACGGCATACCCGAGGCTTAGTGAAGCTACGTCTTCCAGGAGAGCCTCCTCGCTCCAGAAGGTGTCGCTCAAACCAGTGCCTAACTCCAACTACTACTGCTGAGCCCGTTGTGCCGTACAGTGCCCGCGTGCATTTACCGCGCTCGCCTGCCATCCACCTTTTACTGCTCCCTTACAGACAGGGTATTCACTCGAGGTTTTGCATTCTACATATCCTAACACATTGCCTACGTTTGGACCAGACGCACAGTTACAATTTTAAACATCTTACAACAGTTTCAAAATTCGTTACATTTCAATTCTATTACAAAATTACTTGACATTTTACATAAACATTACTATTCACATCGAAACTTATTTACTATTATCTTAACATAATGGCATGAAACAAAAAGAAATGAAATCAGAACATCAATTACAGAAGTTTATCGTAAAATCAGATGAAAAGAATTATATGTACAGTCGTGCTCAAAAGTATCCGAACGACCTGAATTGCATTTCGCCTGATTCGCATGTAACCCACATAACGCAGCTGTCTAGCAGGTCCTCTAATCGCTCCTTGGTAAGTCTTTGATTATTGAAAATGGTTCCAACAAGTCATCACTAGAAAACACTACTCTCTATCGCAATAACTCAAGATGTAAAGTAATACTAAGATACTACAAATATGGGGGGACACCTTATCACAAGTAAGACTGTCCCTAAGGCTTGTAAGCTCACATTTATTAAAATAAATGACAATACCTGAAATGTTACCACTCTCATTATTACGTCAGATAGGTAATGCACGTAGAAAGTTCGTCGTATTCATGATTTCCTCTTCAAAGTAACATACCGTACTTATTATTTAACACAAAATGACATTAAAAATGTAAGTTATTCACGAGCAACTAGTTGAGAATATGTATGAACTTCAAATGACACGACGAACCGTCTCGTTCTGCATATGGATTCAAACCCAGGTCATGCAGACTAAGCAAAGATTTCGTGACTGACGGAAACTAACAGTCATTCCTGATTAGGCATACAGAGAGTGATATACCTCGATTTTAGACAGTATCAGTTAGCAAATATCAACTTTAAATTACATAACGCAAACATTTTTAACGGACGCGAATTCCTACCGAGCACCTATTGTCCCTGTTAACGAACTACGAGAGATGTTCAATATTGCTTCTTAACAAGTAACTTATTTGAAATGCCGTGAGGTACAGCATTGTGTTGGACAGGGATTCGAACCCACAACCTAATAAGATAGATATCGAAGCACAATCAAATGTGACATATCGCATTCTCTCGGCAGTAGCTACATGTTTTAACTGAAATGACGAGGCGAAACATTAATTTTTTTCCTTCACAGGACTCCAACCCGACACCTATCGCTGAAATATTCTAAAGAAAACGAACTTTAAATATGGGTTTGTTGCACCAGCAGCGACATGTGAGCATGTTTGAACTAGAAATAATACGACGAAGAGTTCAGTGCTGACTGGGAATAGAGCTCCACACATATTGTTGTTGACTACACACAAAGAGATGTCAGCTACCGAATTTTTCTCCACCAGGAGCTCGGAATAACATCTTGAACTTACAGTGATCTAGCAAATAGTTCTGTGTCTCACTGGGAGTCAAACCGTCAAATATCGTTAGTGATGACAAAGAACGAAAATACATTAAAAATCGAAATTATTGTCCACCAGCAGATAGGTGTTCTCATGCTAGATCTTGATAATACATAATGAAATCTTTAGTGCCGGGCCAGGATTCGAACCCATTCACGCGCAGTATGTGGAGATGTTGAGGAATCTGCAGTTTTTAACAAACAACAAATTGTAGCAGAGCTGTATTGTCACGAAGGGAACAAATTCCGCGTTAAGGGCGGTCTGAGTTGCATTCCCAGTTCAAAACCAATTTTATCGACATACAGAAGCTCAGATAAAAGATGGAATAAGTGTCCTGTGATCCTACATAGCGTTTGTTTCGTCACTAGAAATAAATAACTAGTATATGAAAGGTTACTGGTGATAGAGTTTCTACAAGTCGCTACTCCAGACTTTATTGTGGCTCAACCTAACGTCTACCTGGTAGAGAAGGAATATCATTTTGAATGTCAATTTCAGACCACAATGCAATTCTTCACTTGGTATAGCCAGAAAAGAATGGAATCTGTCTCTCCCTATCTAAAATCACTGACCGAAGTTGGAACCGAACCCAGACCATAGACATAAGTACCTATCATCAGCCCAGCAGACCACTAAATCCTCTTTCCAGTGCCTCGTTTTTCTATCATAACACCGTTGTGCCCCACTGGCTGAGAATTCTGACACACAGGCTCCCTGTATCAATTTGCAGCACGTTCAGTAAATTCATTTACTTGGGTGACTGAATCACCATGAACTAGCTACCTCGGTTACCCAGTGCATACGTTCAACTTTATTTTGTAATCACCAAAATAAAATCACGTAAGTGCCACCAACACAAAACTTCCAAGAGTTTAGGATGCAGAAATTTAAATAGGAAATGTTCCTTTCCACTTGGGCTTCTCTATTGCGCTATCTGTTTGTTGAAAATGTCGTGCAGTGCAAAAGAAAAGGTATAACTGTTTGTCTCTCATAAGTATTGACCTCACCATATGCATTATCCCACAGCCCTGTGGAACTCAGAAGTTCTGGAGGAATTGTTATTGACTTAGGGAGCTGTTATAGCTACGTGTCAGCTAGTAACGTTATGCAAAGTATCGCGCACGGCAGATAAGATGTCGCGAGTTCGAGTACATTCACCCCTAAACGCAATTCTGCTCTCTGCTAAAGTTATCAATGTAATGGAACTTGTAACATAATTCCCTTAACTTCTCAACCCAAAATAAGCCGTATGTGGACAAAGGGCTAACTTTTGCGAAATTTTGTTCATTTCAGGTTTAACAGACAGCCAGACAGTAGATGCATCTCGAAACTTCTGTATTATGTATGGGTAGAGCGCATCGTGCCAAAATACGTCGGAAAAGTATTTTCTACATTAGCTGTCGCCTGGTAGTGGCATTTTATTCTTCTTCAAACCTTGTTTGAGAGCGTTAACTCAGAACAAGTTTTCTACATGCATGTAATCAATAAGATGCATGTGCATTTTCAGACTGTTATAGATAACATCAGAGAATTCGCATGTATCGTTGATGATTAATTTCGCTCTCATGTTTACTATTGTTTTAACAACATTAAAGGAGACCTTACGAAAATTGTGAACTGTATTTAAAAAAATGAATTAAAACTACCCACGATAACCTAACGACGAAAGTCCGTTTTAATAAAACTGAGTATCTGTACACAAGCGTGCCTCTATCGTCACGAAATGGTAAAATACTACTCACTTGGATTTTGATTGGGTCTGTGTTTAATTGGTATGGTGTGTCATACTCAAGAGGTATGCAAATGAGGTATTTCATAAATTAAGTTATGTATTCCTAGAAACCCAAAATTTGCTTGTCAGCAGCGGAAAGAGGCGTTACCTGTTGTGAGCATTGTGAGTTTTTCACCATTGCACTATGAGCCGAAAGTATTTACTTGCGATTTCCTTAGCGATGTTTGTTTTGATCTGACTGTTTGTAGCTCTTTCGCAGAGGGGATATAAACGCTACACTCAGTGAGACTGGAACTGCGAACCATAACAGACGCTTTTTCACAGGTCACCGAGCGAGGTGGCGCAGTGGTTAGCACACTGGACTCGCATTCGGAAGGACGACGGTTCAATCCCACGTCTGGCCATCCTGATTTAGGTTTTCCGTGATTTCCCTATATCACTTCAGGCAAATGCCGGGATGGTTCCTTTGAAAGGGCACGGCCGATTTCCTTCCCCATCCTTCCCTAACCCAAGCTTGTGCTCCGTCTCTAATGGCCTCGTTGTCGATGGGACGTTAAACACTACTCTCCTCCTCCTCTCCTTCACAGGTCAGCACGTTACCACAGTGCTGGCGATGAAGTATTTGACTTTGCTTCCTCTTACTAGACCAATAGCGGCTAGAAGTCGTAAACTGCTGTTTGAAGGACGAGATTAGTTGCGATTTCCACGTGCAACGACTTTCCTGGGCTAAAAACCGTAAATTTACAATCTTTTGTTACACCTCAAGCGATAATAACTCAGATTATTCAATGGAAATGACAGGTAAAATCAAGTGAATTTTGAGGCTTAATTCCGTGCACACCAGGAAGTAACTCGTCGATCACAGAGTTGCCAAACATACATTGCCTTGTTGCCAAATCTCAGTTACAATACCAGCAGGAAGAAGACGAACCGCTGCGATCTTACAGCGGGCTGGGAAGAGACCATAGCTGGTGTCTCCAAGTTGCGGCTGCAATGGCTTGGAATACGTACTGCGTGTGATTAGCATTTCTGTAACTAGGTTTAGGGACTGGAGCGTAGTTACTAATAATACTCAGAACTGTCTGCAAACTAAGCATCATAAATCAGTAACTGTCATAGTTGTTTTTATATTTCTTTCGTAAATGTACTCAAAACTAAGAAACTCATCCACAGACGTTTTCGTGCCTCGCCGATAGTCGAGCACAACAAACAGATAAAAATAAAAAAAGAATGTGTGTGTGTGTGTGTGTGTGTGTGTGTGTGTGTGTGTGTGTGTGTGTGACAGAGAGAGAGAGAGAGAGAGAGAGAGAGAGAGAGAGAGAGAGAAATCAAAAAGAATGAGAGAGAGTAAAAAATTGTGAAGGAATTGAATCATGGTATGTAAAGGAATCTTTCATTAAAACGACACGTTCCACATCATTACGAAATATCGTATTCATGTTCTATGAAACAATCGTATTCATGTTCTATGAAACAACAATTAATCTAATGTAATCTAATCTAATCATATCATATTGATGACAAGCCATGAAGCGTCATGAATTATCGAAGTTTTTGCCAATACCAGTAACCAAATCTAAACTTGAAAAAAAGATGACAATTTTTGTAATAAACCGGGACTTCTGTCAAGACCCTTTCGTCCCTGTTAATTAACCACGAAAGATGTCTGATATACTTCTATTCTGAAGTAACAAGGTGTGCATGCATTTAAAGATGAAGTGCGTGACGTGAAGTTCTGTGACAGAGATACCATCCCAACACGTAACCGGATTGTTAACTAAGTAACATCAAATGTTTCGTATGGGTTTTTCTTATCAGCTGCTAGGTGTTTGAATCTAAAATAAGGATACAAACTTTTGTGCCTAAGTGACAATCGAACTGCACACCTACCGTGCATCCACGAATATAGCTTAAGTATCAGTTGCTTTCTCACCAATAGTAAGATGTGTGCGTGTTTGACCAGAAATAACAACACCAATTCGATTGATGGCAACACATAAACAGACATTAAGAATGTACGTTAATTTTCACTAACAGGCCGGTGTGCACGTGATAAGGTTTGAAATGAAATTATGAATATTTTTGTGCTGGATCAGGTTTCGGACCCACACACTTACCTATGGAGGAGACCTACAGAAGATTGCAGTCTTGATAAAAGGAACGAAATGATTGAACTATACTGTTCCGAGAGATTCAGATCCTCGAAAGAGGAGACACGAATTCGAATCACAGTGCAGCACCAAATTTTTCAACGTCTCCAGTTCAATGAAGTACAAGTAAAGTAAGAGCCCTGTTCTTTTAAATGGCTATCGGTGCATCAAATAGAATAAAATTTTCTAATGTAAGTATGTTTACTGGCGACTGTATTTCTGTTTACCATGACTTCCGCAATGTCAACAGGCTCTGCCCAGTTGGTAATGAAGGAACGTGATGTTTAATGCGGATTCTGGATTATAACGTCTTTCTCTTGATGTTACCAGGGGTAAAGTAAAACTGTTTGTGCCTCTTAAAAGTAAATGCCTGTACCCACGCATTGCACCTGTTATAGTTCGTTCCGCCAGACCATTGTGGCCACATTTCCCAGCCCCAGGAGTGTCCTGTAACAGATGATGTGCTTAGCTTACAAAATTAGTCACAGTGGAAAAAACGCGAGTCTATTAAATGGTTAAGTAGAAGCAAGATTCTGAAGCGGAGATTATGCTATTCTCATGTCAGCAGCATGTAAAAACTCTTTTAGGTATCATAGGCTCGATGTGATGCCATTTTGAAATTTTAACTAATTCAGCAAATTTCTTAATTGGAGAAAATCCACTGGGAAGTGTGACGTTACCGGATAATTCGATTATCGCCGTCATTATTACTATCATTTTCTTCATACTGCTGCTGGAACACTGTACTTGAAGATCATTTGGGGCCTTTTGTTCGCTATAGAAGTAGTTTCCCAAGAACAGGTTCTTTCCCTGTCTACGGAATCTTTTTCATGTTAATATCAAACATCAGTAATTACTCGTAGATTACATTAATACTAAAGTAATTGATGAAGACGTTACTTGATAGCAAAAACACGCTCCTTTCTTCATTTACTCGCACCTAGAAATGGCTATCGAGAACTGCCAAACCAAAAGGTAAGAGATCTTACTGCTTTCCGATATACGTCGCTGTCAGTTCTTCCATATGATTTGGTCGACATGACCTGTTTCAAGTTGTGTATGACAGACAATGTTTTAGAAAATGAATTGTTTTCCATTGCAATAAACAGAAAGATTTTCATTTTCATTCTAAGCTATCCAAGTACAAAATTTTCGCAATATTAGTTCAAATTTAATATCCGCTCCTATAACGTAGGAAAGTATTTCACAGTTGCAAAACTCGCATCCGAGTTATTAACCTTACACTTAGTCGCTGACCATAAATTCTAGCTCAGAGTGACACCAGAGTCTGCCAGTGCTCTTTCTCACCGGAAAATACGCAATTCACTAATTGGGCTCCATGAGTACACTGTAACAGTAATTTCTGTGCGTATGCAATGCATGTTGTTGTTGTTGTGGTCTTCAGTCCTGAGACTGGTTTGATGCAGCTCTCCATGCTACGCTATCCTGTGCACGCTTCTTCATCTCCCAGTACCTACTGCAACCTAAATACTTCTGAATCTGCTTAGTGTATTCATCTCTTGGTCTCCCTCTACGATTTTTACCCTCCACGCTTCACTCCAATACTAAATTTGTGATCCCTTGATGCCCCAGAACATGTCCTACCAACCGATCCCTTCTTCTAGTCAAGTTGTACCACAAACTTCTCTTCTCCCCAATTCTATTCAATACCTCCTCATTAGTTATGTGATCTACCCATCTAATCTTCAGCATTCTTCTGTAGCACCACATTTCGAAAGCTTCTATTCTCTTCTTGTCAAAAGTATTTATCGTCCACGTTTCACTTCCATACATGGCTACACTCCATACAAATACTTTGAGAAGCGACTTCCTGACATTTAAATCTATACCCGATGTTAAGAAATTTCTCTTCTTGAGAAACGCTTTCCTTGCCATTGCCAGTCTACATTTTATATCCTCTCTACTTCGACCATCGTCAGATCAAAAATGGTTCAAATGGCTCTGAGCACTATGGGACTTAACATCTGTGGTCATCAGTCCCCTAGAACTTAGAACTACTTAAACCTAACTAACCTAAGGACATCACACACATCCATGCCCAAAGCAGGATTCGAACCTGCGACCGTAGCAGTCGCGCGGTTCCGGACTGAGCACCTAGAACCGTTAGACCACCGTGGCCGGCACCATCGTCAGTTACTTTGATCCCCAAGTAGCAAAACTCCTTTACTACCTTAAGTGTCTCATTTCCTAATATAATTCCCTCAGCATCACCTGACTTAATTCGACTACATTCCATTATCCTCGTTTTGCTTTTGTTGATGTTCATATTATACCCTCCTTTCAAGACACTGTCCATTCCGTTCAGCTGCTCTTCCAAGTCCTTTGCTGTCTCTGACAGAATTACAATGTCATCGGCGAACCTCAAAGTTTTTATTTCTTCTCCATGGATTTTAATACCTACTCCGAATTTTTCTTTTGTTTCCTTTATTGCTTGCTCAATATATAGATTTAATAACATCGGGGATAGGCTACAATCCTGTCTCACTCCCTTCCCAACCACTGTTTCCCTTTCATGCCCCTCGACTCTTATAACTGCCATCTGCTTTCTGTATAAATTGTAAATAGCCTTTCGCTCCCTGTATTTTACCCCTGCCACCTTCAGAATTTGAAAGAGAGTATTCCAATCAACATTGTCGAAAGCTTCCTCTAAGTCTACAAATGCTAGAAACGTAGGTTTGACTTTCCTTAATCTTTTTTCTAAGATAAGTCGTAGGGTCAGTATTGCCTCACGTGTCCCAACACTTCTACGGAATCCAAACTGATGCATACGGATTAGAATTTAGTGGTGCTCTCTCTTCCACTTCTGTATACAATATGCCCGACCTAAATAGGCCCTTTATCATTACAGGCCCTGGGCAGTGCAACAGTAATGTGCTTATACTGACAACCTGACTGTTTGTTTTACCTGATTTTGTAATCATTTAAATAAAACAACATGACCTTTCAGTGGGAGACGTTTCGTCCCTCTTCTCCTTCTGTGAAATTTGTCAGTAAGCTTTTTGCCTTCCAACCAGCGAAATGCGGCAGAGTACGGTAAATGATTCACAAATCATGATTTAGTGCCGTTAAGACAATTTATTTAAACGTCACAAGAGTGCACTTAGGTGCAATCGATTTCGAGATGCCAAGTGTTTGTTATCTTACTTTTGTGACAGGTGGGCATAAATGATTTCCAAAGACTTTCTATTGTACTGAAATAATCTTTTGCCACAAAGTAACAAGGTAAGTGTTTTATCCGTATATATTTTGTAGGAAACTGTAATCGTGATGGAAGATTATACACCTGAATGTTTGACACAACTGGTAGGAGAAAACGCTGCATATCAACCAAACCCCGCGCCTCCTCTCCATATCCTCCTATGACACGAGCACGGGATTCTCCTAGCATACCGCTACAGAGCTGTTCCTAGCACAGCTGAGAATTGGCAACATCGTCACGAACATTAGGCAACACTGTGACAGTGCAATCACTTCCGCGTATGGTACTGAATTGACTCGTTAAATTCACTTGGTATTCGCTATCCATTTGAATGACTCGCGCTATAAAATCCTCGTGTAAACTAAGACACTGAGACAGAAAATTCAATTTTTGCCTAAAGAAATGCTATTCTTGACATAAGTGACAACTTTTATTATCTTTCACGATGCGTTATGAGGCTGAGCGACAAATACCATGAGCGTGGCGTAGAGGCAGCAGTGTGTCCGTAGCCCGGTGGTACCGCCCGTGTCTCTGGTCAGAACGGCTCAATCAGTCGTCAGTTCTAACCGTGGTGGGGGCCAACGTATGCGAGCTTTTTTTTTATATATATTTTATGGAGCCGCGAATTTCCAGAAAAAATTCTGTATCGAAATCGGAAGAAAACCTTTACACATCAAATCCTCTTGGTAGCTCGACTCAGTAAGTTGTGTTAATGGTCATAGATCTTGGCTTTCTGACTGCCAAGCTGCTTCGCAGTACCAGCGTCTCTGAAGGAATTCGAATCGACCATCAGCGATACGAATTTCAATGTTGTTCTTCACTTAAGACTCACATGCGAGGGTGATAAGTATGAAGGAAATGAACCTCTTGATTACTATAGGGCCTCTATGCTAAATTTCCACAGAAGCAATTAGGAACTCCCTGCAGACATTTGCTAACAGCGGCTCTAGCAACTTACTTTTTCTCTGGGTAGCTTCAAATACGGGCAATTTTGTCGCCTTAAATCCAATTGAATATTTTAAATATCACTTGTGAACAGCGTTAACTTCTCCATTAATTAAGGTATAGACCTCAAAACAAGCAATTTGCCTGAGTAGCTATAGAGCAGGTTCTGATAGGTATTGACACTATGTTTTGCATCCATTTACCATAGAGAATCAAAGAAAGAAATCAAACACATTGCATTGCATTTACTCTCTGTGCCTTGACTAACACATATGAATCCATGACAATAATAAATTTTTTGAGGAACCTCCTGTGAAAGGAAAAAGAACAGAATGTGATGCTTTGATTGTAGTGCACTGAATCAGAAACAATGAAATTAATTCTGCGCCACATTGATGTGTTGCATACTAGTGTAATAAAATAATCATCAAATAAAAACGGTTTTGTGCCTCCTTTGCTATCAAGAGTGAAACACAAATCTTAGACAGATGCGGTGTTCAGAGGCATATGGTCAGCAAAGAAATCTTTTGCTAAAACATTGTTGGACCAAACTATTACCAGTGTGACAGAAAGAAAAATCTATCGTAGATTCGCTTGAATTACGCTGATAGCTTCAGCACCAAGAGGAAAGTGGCGATAAAAACTTTGTCAACGTGTGCTTTTAGTTACCATACCTCCCCCCCCCCCCCCCCTGAACCATAGACCTTGCCGTTGGTGGGGAGGCTTGCGTGACTCAGCGACACAGATCACAGATAGCCGTACCGTAGGTGCAACCACAACGGAGGGGTATCTGTTAAGAGGCCAGACAAACGTATGGTTCCTGAAGAGGGGCAGCAGCCTTTTCAGTAGTTGCAGGGGCAACAGTCTGGATGATTGACTGATCTGGCCTTGTAACATTAACCAAAACGGCCTTGCTGTGCTGGTACTGCAAACGGCTGAAAGCAAGGGGAAACTACGGCCATAATTTTACCCGAGGGCATGCAGCTTTACTGTATGGATAAATGATGATGGCGTCCTCTTGGGTAAAATATTCCGGAGATAAAGTAGTCCCCCATTCTGATCTCCGGGCAGGGACTACTCAGGAGGACGTCGTTCTCAGGAGAAAGAAAATTGGCATTCTACGGATCGAAGCATGCAATGTCAGAACCCTTATCGGGCAGGTAGATTAGAAAATTTAAAAAGGGAAATGGATAGGTTAAAGTTAGATATTGTGGGAATTAGCGAAGTTCGGTGGCAGGAGGAACAAGACTTTTGGTCAGGTGAATACAGGGTTATAAATACAAAATCAAATAGGGGTAATGCAGGAGTAGGTTTAATAATGAATAAAAAAATAGGAGTACGGGTAAGCTACTACAAACAACATAGTGAACGCATTATTGTGGCCAAGATAAACACGAAGCCCACGCCTACTACAGTAGTACAAGTCTATATGCCAACTAGCTCTGCAGATGACGAAGAAATTGAAGAAATGCATGATGAGATAAAAGAAATTATTCAGATAGTGAAGGGAGACGAAAATTTAATAGTCATGGGTGACTGGAATTCGTTAGTAGGGAAAGGAAGAGAAGGAAACGTAGTAGGTGAATATGGATTGGGGGGAAGAAATTAAAGAGGTAGCCGCCTGGTAGAATTTTGCACAGAGCACAACTTAATCATAGCTAACACTTGGTTCAAGAATCATAAAAGGTTGTATACATGGAAGAAGCCTGGAGATACTGACAGGTTTCAGATAGATTATATGATGGTAAGACAGAGATTTAGGAACCAGGTTTTAAATTGCAACACATTTCCAAGGGCAGATGTGGACTCTGACCACAATCTATTGGTTATGAACTGTAGATTAAAACTGAAGAAACTGCAAAAAGGTGGGAATTTAAGGAGATGGGACCTGAATAAACTGAAAGAACCAGAGGTTGTACAGAGTTACAGGAAAAGCATAAGGGAACAATTGACAAGAATAGGGAAAAGAAATACAGATATATGTGAAATCTTATGGGACTTAACTGCTAAGGTCATCAGTCACTAAGCTTACACACTACTTAACCTAAATTATCCTAAGGACAAACACACACACCCATGCCCGAGGGAGGACTCTAACCTCCGCCGGGACCAGCCGGACAGTCAATGACTGCAGCGCCTTAGACTGCTAGGCTAATCCTGCGCGGCGAAAAGAAATACAGTAGAAGAAGAATGGATATCTTTGAGGGATGAAGGGGTGAAGGCAGCAGAGGATCAAGTAGGTAAAAAGACAAGGGCTACTAGAAATCCTTGGGTGACAGAAGAAATACTGAATTCGATTGATGTAAGGAGAAAATTTAAAAATGCAGTAAATGAAGCAGGCAAAAAGGAATACAAACGTCTCAAAAATGAGATCGACAGGAAGTGCAAAATGGCTAAGCAGGGATGGCTAGATGACAAATGTAAGGATGTAGAGGCTTATCTCACTAGGGGTAAGATAGATACTGCCTACAGGAAAATTAAAGAGACCTTTCGAGTAAAGAGAACCACTTGTATGAATATCAAGGGCTCAGATGGAAACCCAGTTCTAAGCAAAGAAGGGAAAGCAGAAAGGTGGAAGGAGTATATAGAGGGACTATACAAGAGCGATGTCCTTGAGGACAATATTATGGAAATGGAAGAGGATGTAGATGAAGATTAAATGGGAGATATGGTACTGCGTGAAGAATTTGAGAGAGCACTGGAAGACCAAAGTGGAAACAAGGCCCCAGGAGTAGGCAACATTCCATTAGAACTACTGACAGCCTTGGGAGAGCCAGTCCTGACAAACCTCTACAAAGTAACTGATGATGGTCGAAGTAGAGAGGATATAAAATGTAGACTGGCAATGGCAAGGAAAACGTTTCTGAAGAAGAGGAATTTGTTAACATCGGGTATAGATTTAAATGTCAGGAAGTCGCTTCTGAAAGTATTTGTATGGAGTGTAGCCATGTATGGAAGTGAAACGTAGCCTTAAATACTTTTGACAAGAAGAGAATAGAAGCTTTCGAAATGTGGTGCTACAGAAGAATGCTGAAGATTAGGTGGGTAGATCACATAACTAATTAGGAGGTATTGAATGGGACTGAGGAGAAGAAAAGTTTGTGGCACAACTTGACTAGAAGAAGGGATCGGTTGGTAGGACATGTTCTGAGGCATCAAGGGATCACCAATTTAGTATTGGAGGGAAGCGTGGAGGGTAAAAATCGTAGAGGGAGACCAAGAGATGAATACACTAAGCAGATTCAGAAGTATGTAGGTTGCAGTAGGTGCTGGGAGATGAAGAAGCTTGCACAGGATAGAGTAGCATGGAGAGCTGCATGAAACCAGTCTCAGGACTGAAGACCACAACAACAACAACAACAACAACGTTTTACGTCAAGACTACGGTCGTAGTCAAGAATAAAGTACTAAGACTGAAGTCAAGACTTCCTTTGGGAAGTGCCGCAGTCTACAATGTTGCCAGATCGAGCATATTGCCGGACATAGGATTCTGAGAGGAGCACGACTGTATTGCCTATCCCTTACGTGAACGACTCGGCGGTCAATTGTTTGCTCTAAGACTGTATCTACAACACATATTGCACGATGAAGACCCAGAAGAATTAAAAAACAAAAGTAGTTTATGAGAGCAACGTTAACTATAGCGTTTTAAGTATTCATAGTATTGTGTACGTTTGTGTAAACGCCTTCCAATGCCCACTCAAGAAAGACAAGGATACACAGTCTAGCTTCAATATTATAAATTCGCCTCAGTTTGCGGATGAACTCAGACATAGGTTGATAATCATTTGAATATTTAGCAGTACTGTACCCATTGGTGTTAAACTCGTTTTCAACCAATGATTCCCACAGCTACAGAAACACTACATGTATACCTCCTAGACAAAATACTTACGCAGTGCTATCAGACGAAAAGATCAACCTGACACATACTGTGGGAAGGTTGTTTTACAACCTTCGTACCTGGATGAAGAGCTTTTTCCTATTTGAGATGTCTGTGAACATTTCTGCTTGAAACGATTTAAGACGAAGCTAAGTTCCATCAGCTACGACAATGTTTAAAGAAATCGTCCTAACGGCACTAAATCGCGGTTCGTGAATAGTTTACCGGCCGTACTCTGCCACATTTCGCTGGCTGGAAGGCAAAAAGCTTACTGACAAATTTCACAGAAGGAAAAGAGGGACGAAACGTCTCCCACTGGAAGGTCGTGTTGTTTTATTTAAATGATTACAAAATCAGGTAAAACAAACAGTCAGGTTGTCAGTATAAGCACATTACTGTTGCACTGCCCAGGGCCTGTAATGATGAAGGGCCTGTTTAGGTCAGGCATATTGTATACAGAAGTGGAAGAGAGAGCACCACTAAATTTTAATCCGTATGCATTGCATACACACAGAAATTACTGTTACAGTGTACTTATGGAGCCCAATGAGTGAACTGCGTATTTTCCGGTGAGGAAGAGCACTGGCAAACTCTGGTGTCACTCTGAGCTACAATTTATGGTCAGCGACTAAGTGTAAGGTCAATGAGTCGGATGCGAGTTTTGCAACTGTGAAATACTTTCCTACATTATAGAAGCGAATATTAAATTTGAACTAATATTGCGATAATTCTGTACTTGGATAGCTTAGAATGAAAATCTTTCTGTTTATTGCAAACGAAAACAACTGATTTTTTAAAACATTGTCTGTCATACACAGCTTGAAACAGGTCATGTCGACCAAATCATATGGAAGAACTGACAGCGACGTATATCGGAAGGCAGTAAGATCTCTTACCTTTTGGTTTGGCAGTACTCGATAGCCATTTCTAGGCGCGAGTAAATGAAGAAAGGCAGCGCGTTTTTCTTATCAAGTAACGTCATCACATACTTTAGTTTTAATGTAATCTACGAGTAATTACTGATGTTCGATATTAACATGAAAAGGATTCCGTAGACAGGGAAAGAACCGTGTTGGGTTCGTATCTCTGTCACAGAACTACACATCACGCACTTCATCTTTAAATGGTTGCACGCTTTGTTACTTCAGAATAGAGGTATATCAGACATCTTTCGTGGTTAATTAACAGGGAAAAGGGGTTTTGACAGAAGTCCCGGTTTATTCAAATGGCTCTGAGCACTATGGGACTTAACATCTGTGGTCATGAGTCCACTAGAACTTAGAACTACTTAAACCTAACTAACCTAAGGCCAACACTCACATCCATGCCCGAGGCAGGATTGGAACCTGCGACCGTAGCAGTCGCGCGGTTCCGGACTGAGCGCCTAGAACCGCTAGACTAGTTGTTTCATAGATCATGAATACGGTATTTCGTAATGATGTGGAACGTGTCATTTTAACGGAAGATTTCTTTACATACCATGATTCAATTTCTTTACAATTTTTTACTCTCTCTCTCTCTCTCTCTCTCTCATTCTTTTTGATTTTTATCTCTCTCTCTCTCTCTCTCTCTCTCTCTCTCTCTGTGTCACACACACACACACACACACACACACACACACACACACATACATACACACACACACACACACACACACACACACATTCTTTTTTTTTTTTATTTGTTTGTTGTGCTCGACTATCGGCGTGGCACGAAAACGTCTGTGAATGAGACTCTTAGTGTTGAGTACATTTACGAAAGAAATAGGGTTCAAATGGCTCTGAGCACTATGGGACTCAACTTCTCAGGTCATTAGTCCCCTAGAACTTAGAACTAGTTAAACCTAACTAAGCTAAGGACATCACACACATCTTTGCCCGAGGCAGGATTCGAACCTGCGACCGTAGCGGTCTCGCGGTTCCAGACTGCAGCGCCTAGAACCGCACGGCCACTTCGGCCGGCACGAAAGAAATATAAAAACAACTACGACAGTTACTGATTTATGATGCTTAGTTTGCAGTTAATTCTGAGTATTATTAGGAACTACGCTCCAGTCCTAAACCTAGTTACCGAGCGAGGTGGCGCAGTGGTTAGCACACTGGACTCGCATTCGGGAGGACGACGGTTCAATCCCGTCTCCGGCCATCCTGATTTAGGTTTTCCGTGATTTCCCTAAATCGTTTCAGGCAAATGCCGGGATGGTTCCTTTGAAAGGACACGGTCGATTTCCTTCCCAATCCTTGCTTGCGCTCCGTCTCTAATGACCTCGTTGTCGACGGGACGTTAAACACTAACCACCACCACCACCACCTAAACCTAGTTCCAGAAATGCTAATCAGACGCAGTATGTATTTGAAGCCGTTGCAGCCACGACTTGGAGACACCAGCTATGGTCACTTCCCAGCCCGCTGTAAGATCGCAGCGGTTCGTCTTCTTCCTGCTGGTGTTGTAACTGAGATTTGGCAACAAGGCAATGTATGTTTGGCAAATCTGTGATCGACGAGTTACTTCCTGGTGTGCACGGAATTAAGCCTCAAAGTTCACTTGATTTTACCTGTCATTTCCATTGAATAATTGTGTTATTATCGCTCGAGGTGTAACAAAAGATTGTAAATATACGATTTTCAGCGCAGGAAAGTCGTTGCACGTGGAAATCGCAACTAATTTCGTCCTTCAAACAGCGGTTTACGAGTTCTAGTAACTATCGGTCTCGTAAGAGGAAGAAAAACACACACTTCTTCGCCAGCTCTGTGGTAACGTGCTGACCTGTGAAAAAGCGTCTGTTATGGTTCGCAGTTCCAGTCCCACTGAGTGTAGCGTTTTTATCCCTTCTGTGAAAGAGCTACAAACAGTCAGATCAAACATCGCCTAGGAAATCGCAAGTAAATATTTTCCGCTCATTGTGCAATGGTGACAAACTCACAATGCTGCACAACAGGTAACGCCTCTTTCCGCTGCTGACAAGCAAACTTTGGGTTTCTGGGAATACATAACTTAATTTAGGAAATGCCACATTTGCATACCTCTTGAGTATGACACACCATATCGATTAAACACAGACCCAATCAAACTCCAAGTGAGTAGTATTTTACCAATTCGTGACGATAGAGGCACGCTTGTGTACAGATACTCAGTTTTATTAAAACAGACTTTCGTCGTTAGGTTATAGTGGGTAGTTTTATTTCATTTTTTAAAATACAGTTCACAATTTTCGTAAGGTTTCCTTTAATGTTGTTAAAACAATAGTAAACATGAGAGCGAAATTAATCATCAACGATACATGCGAATTCTCTGATGTTATCTATAACAGTCTGAAAATGCACATGCATCTTATTGATTACATGCATGTAGAAAACTTGTTCTGAGTTAACGCTCTCAAACAAGGTTTGAAGAAGAATAAAATGTCACTACCAGACGACAGCTAATGTAGAAAATACTTTTCCGACGTATTTTGGCACGATGCGCTCTACCCATACATAATACAAAAGTTTCGAGATGCATCTACTGTCTGGCTGTCTGTTAAACCCGAAATGAACAAAATTTCGCAAAAGTTAGCCCTTTGTCCACATACGACTTATTTTGGGTTGAGAAGTGAAGGGAATTATGTTACAAGTTCCATTAGATTGATAACTTTAGCAGAGAGCAGAATTGCGTTTTGAAAAATTTATGGGTGAATGTACTCGAACTCGCGACATCTTATCTGTCGCGCGCGATACTTTGCATAGCGTTACTAGCTGACACGTAGCTATAACAGCTCCACAAGTCAATAACAATTACTCCAGAACTTCTGCGTTCCACAGCGCTGTGGGATAATGCATATGGCGAGGTCAATACTTATGAGAGACAAACAGTTATACCTTTTCTTTTGCACTGCACGACATTTTCAACAAACATATAGCGCAATGGAGAAGCCCAAGTGGAAAGGAACATTTCCTATTTAAATTTCTGCATCCTAAAATGTTGCAAGTTCTGTGTTGGTGGCAGTTACGTGATTTTATTTTGGTGATTACAAAATAAAGTTGAACGTATGCACTGGGTAACCGAGGCAGCTAGTTCATGGTGATTCAGTCAACCAAGTAAATGAATTTACTGAACATGCTGCAAATTGATACAGGGAGCCTGTGTGTCAGAATTCTCAGCCAGTGTGGCACAACGATGTTATGATAGAAAAACGAGCCACTGGAATGAGGATTCGGTGGTCTGTTGGGCTGATGATAGGTACTTATGTCTATGGTCTGGGTTCTGTTCCATCTTCGGTCAGTGATTTTAGATGCGGAGAGGGAGATTCCATTCTCTTCTGGCTATACCAAGTGAAGAAGATAGAATTGCATTGTGGTCTGAAATTGACATTCAAAATGATATTCCTTCTCTACCAGGTAGACGTTAGGTTGAGCCACAATAAAGTCTGGAGTAGCGACTTGTAGAAACTCCATCACCAGTAACCTTTCTTATACTAGTTATTTATTTCTAGTGACGAAACAAACGCTATGTAGGATCACAGGACACTTATTCCATCTTTTATCTGAGCTTCTGTATGTCGATAAAATTGGTTCTGAACTGGGAATGCAACTCAGACCGCCCTTAACGCGGAATTTGTTCCCTTCGTGACAATACAGCTCTGCTACAATTTGTTGTTTGTTAAAAACTGCAGATTCCTCAACATCTCCACATATTGCGCGTGAATGGGTTCGAATCCTGGCCCGGCACTAAAGATTTCATTATGTAGTATCAAGATCTAGCATGAGAACACCTATCTGCTGGTGGACAATAATTTCGAATTTTAATGTATTTTCATTCGTTGTCATCACTAACGATATTTGACGGTTTTGACTCCCAGTGAGACACAGAACTATTCGCGAGATCACTGTAAGTTCAAGATGTTATTCCGAGCTCCTGGTGGAGAAAAATTCGATAGCTGACGTCTCTTTGTGTGTAGTCAACAACAATATGTGTGGAGCTCTATTCCCAGTCAGCACTGAACTCTTCGTCATATTATTTCTAGTTCAAACATGCTCACATGTCGCTGCTGGTGCAACAAACCCATATTTAACGTTCGTTTTCTTTAGAATATTTCAGCGATAGGTATCGGGTTGGAGTCCTGGGAAGGAAAAAATTAATGTTTCGTCTCGTCATTTCAGTTAAAACATCTAGCTGCTGCCGAGAAAATGCGATATGTCACAGTTGATTGTACTTCGATATCTATCTTATTAGGATGTGGGTTCGAGTCCCTGTCCAACACAAAGCTTTACCTCACGGCATTTCAAGTAAGTTACTTGCCAAGAAGCAATATTGAACATCTCTCGTAGTTCGTTAACAGGGACAATAGGTGCTCGGTAGGAATTCGCGTCCGTTAAAAATGTTTGCGTTATATAATTTAAAGTTGATATTTGCTAACTGATACCGTCTAAAATCGAGGTATATCACTCTCTGTATGCCTAATCAGGAATGATTCTTAGTTTCCGTCAGTCACGAAATCTTTGCTTAGTCTGCATGACCTGGGTTTGAATCTATATGCAGAACGAGACTGTTCGTCGTGTCATTTGAAGTTCATACATATTCTCAACTAGTTTCTCGTGAATAACTTACATTCTTAATGTCATTTTGTATTAAATAATAAGTACGGTATGTTACTTTGAAGAGGAAATCATGAATACGATGAAATTTCTACGTGCATTACCTGTCTGAGGTAATAATGAGAGTGGTAACATTTCAGGTATTGTCATTTATTTCGTCGTGTCATTTGAAGTTCATACATATTCTCAACTAGTTGCTCGTGAATAACTTACATTTTTAATGTCATTTTGTATTAAATAATAAGTACGGTATGTTACTTTGAAGAGGAAATCATGAATACGACGAACTTACTACGTGCATTACCTGTCTGAGGTAATAATGAGAGTGGTAACATTTCAGGTATTGTCATTTATTTTAATAAATGTGAGCTTACAAGCCTTAAGGACAGTCTTATCTGTGATAAGGTGTTCCCTGATATTTGTAGTATCTTAGTATTACTTTACATCTTGAGTTATTGCGATAGAGAGTAGTGTTTTCTAGTGATGACTTGTTGGAACCATTTTCAATAGTCAAAGACTGTACCAAGGAGCGATTAGAGGACCTGCTAGACAGCTGCGTTATGTGGGTTGCATGCGAATCAGGCGAAATGTAATTCAGGTCGTTCGGATACTTTTGAGCATGACTGTATAATAGTATAGTGTTGTTGTTGTTACAGGTGCACCTGTGACAATTTATGTCACATGAGAAAGACGTTATTCTTTTATTTCCTGTATGTACTAAAAATTATATACGTAGGTTTTTACGTATATTTACTTCGAATTTAATACGTTACAGCACCCGCATGACATTTTCAGACAATGACACCGTTAAAAATTCTCACACACCATGTTTGTTTATATGTCGTAACCATAATACATCACAGTATTGTACTCTCGAGGAGCGTTGAAAGAAGTCGACAAGCACAATGAACTTAGCCGCAGCAGTGCATAGTTTTAATTTGGTTTTCCTTTCCGCTAGCGCTGCGAGGTACGTGGCAGACAGGCCCTGTTGTGAGACAGTCGTTTCACGTCCGAAGCGCAGCCGGCGGGAACACGCCTCGCTGTTGCTGGCTTTCTCTGTGTAGGTTCCACACGGGGCGAGGTTTGGACGGGGGAGACGGTCGGGCGCCGTGCATACTGAGAATATCATTTCGAGAAGGCAGACCAACCGGCTCCAGCTGACTTTTTTCCCTCTCGCGTTTTTCCTCCTTTCGCTCGCCGCTGAAAGAGCAGATAAGACGCGGAAGCACACAAAGGCAGCTGGCGCCGCCACAGGACTTGCGAAATACTTGGGGCGCCGCGACGCAGCTTAGCCTCCAGTGCCGGCGTCTGGAGCCTCCAGGCTCCGGTTACACAGCAGCCTGCCTGCGCATCCAGACTCCAGCTAGGTCGAAACCTGAACCACGACTGTTCAGTCTGAATTAATTCCCACCTCCTAGAGCGACCGCAATTTCGAAACAGTGGAACAGTGTCAGTTTCCTAGTTGTGTTAGGATCGATTTTACAAATTTCAATTACTGGTGAAAAATTTCGACCTTAGTTCAGAACAAGAACTATGTTCACGAATTCTTTAATTTGTTATTTTATAAAACTTGGATCGAGTGTCAGTATTGATCTAAAATAACACGAAATACGATTGGCACATTCGCGAAATCGGTAACCGATATGTTTATCCCGCTTCGACTGTAGATATTAATCGTACATCGTACACGAAAAAATTATATTTTGATTTCATGTCGTAGAGATGGAGGTAAAGAGGCAAAAGAGGCGCATTTTGCACACTTCTCCACAGCTGAAAAAGATTTGTTGCTAAAAATCGTCTTAAGCCAGTAAAAAGACATATCCTAAGGCAAAAAAATGATACAGTACCATTGGCCAATAAAGAAGTTACAATTGGCTTTCATGCACAAAATATGGGAACAAATCGTGACTGAAAAAATTTGGAAACATTTTCCTACAATGCAAAGAAAATGTCGTAGGCAGCATTTATGCAGTACAAGCTATAGTTTTAAGATGTGATACGCAATACAGAGACCCATCGAGTAGGGCAAGGTCACAATCAATGGGTACATAAAGAAGATGAGTAACAACATCCTCGGATATGGTAATAAGTATTTTACGGTCAGTCTAACTTGAACCATATCTTTTCATTACATTATAATATACATAGAAGTCATAAATATTCACCTTTAATGAAATATTTGAAAAATAAGAACATGTCATCGTCTCAGTCAAGGCGACTGGTTTCCTCCATTGGGTTAGACAGTTTCCGTGCGTGGGCAGTACTGTAATATTTGTTAAATACTGTACACATCTACACAAACGTGAATGTAGTTCAGATTTGTTGGTCGTACTTTCCAATGAGGGCTGCAGAAATTTAGTCAGTACTATCATGTCACTACGATGTTTCAGTCACTAATACTAGTCACTTACAGGAACATACTCCAAATTCTGCCTTTTTCAACTTTTGCTTTGTGTTCTCGTGGAACAACTCACGACTGAGGTGACGAGTGTTTGGCAACACGGGATACAGTTAATGATAGGCACTGTGCACCTTTTGCCAGTATCTACAGAGAAATCAAATCGAGCCATCGAAATGGCCAGCCAATCGATGGCACTGTTCCTCTGTCTGTAAAGATCAGCAGAAACTTTCGTATAAACACAACATAACGTAAACGATAATAATGTAATTGTTTAGCCTACTTATAGATCTACACCCATACTCCGCAAACGATTCTACGGCGCATAGCGGAGGATAACCTGCACCGCTACTAGTCATTTCGTTTCCTGTTCCATTCGCAAATAGAGCGAGGGGAAAACGAATGTCTGTATCCCTCCGTATGACCTCTAATTTTTTGTACCTCATCTTCGAGGCCCTACCGGTACCAAATCTAGGGTCCGCCTCTGAATTGCTACGGTATCTTCCTTTCAGTCCTAGTGCAGATGCCACGCACTCGAGCAGTACTCAAGAATAGGCACACTAAGTCCTATATGCGATCTCCTTTACAGATGAACCACGCTTTCCCAAAATTTTACCAATACACCGAAGTCTAAAATTCACCTTCCCTACCGCAATTCTCATATTCTCGCTTTACAGCGTTACGTCCAGGTATTTCAACGACGTGGCTGTGCCAAGCAGCACACTGCTAATGTTGTATCCGAACATAACGGGTTTGTTTTTCCTACTCTTTCGCAACAATTTACATTTTTCTACATTTAGAGCTTGGGCCTGGGTCGTGGAGACTTCTAGTAATAATAAAAACTTAGCCTTCCTAGCAGCAGGATATAATTGTGTTTCAAATCAGATTCCAATGTCAACGCTTTGCTGACGAAGCAGTCAAAAGAACTGTGAACGTTGGGATACGGGAAGTCCAAAGTCAAACACTTCACGCCCTCTTAGCGACGAAACGGTGCACCTATGACCTATCTGTCACTCAATAGAATTGTTTCTTTTTATCTCCTCAAATAATTCAACTCACTTATATAAAGAGATTTTTTGCACTATGTATATCAAATTTTGTGAGGATGCCCACCACTTATCGTCTATTAAATGATTAATCCTTCGTTTCATTTAAAACTAATGTCCACCTTCAACATCAGTATGAGGCTATCAGGCATTATGAAACGCGACAAGATGTCAGTTTAAAACAGGTCATATGAACAAAGAACGTATCAAATGGTTCAAATGGCTCTGAGCACTATGCGACTTAACATCTGTGGTCATCAGTCCCCTAGAACTTAGAACCACTTAAACCTAACTAACCTAAGGACATCACACACATCCATGCCCGAGGCAGGATTCGAACCTGCGACCGTAGTGGTCACGCGGGCGAAAGAACGTATCACTATGGCTGACAACAATTTGTAGTAATCAATCAGTTCAGCTGCAGCATAGGCCTTCAGAGGGTACTGATTAAGATCAGAGCTTGGTTCTTTGCATCAGTGAAAGTAGTAGGCCAACAGCAGCTTCGACCCACTCGGCATTGTTGCCAAATTTATTCAAGATGGCGGATCCAAGATGACAGGGATAGATGTGGCAATGTCGCAATGGCGTGAAGTTCAAATTTTGATGATCAATTGAGTTACCTCCACTAACCTAACCCCCCCCCCCCCCCCCTCCTCTTCCTCTAGCCTCCCACAAGAAAATGGGGGAAGTTCAGATTTTAGTGGTAAAAAAGGTCACTTGGGCTGCCTCCACTAAAAGAAAATGTCAGGAAAATTTTGGCAGGAAGAAAGGTCACTTGGGCTACCTCCACTAACCTAAGTCATCCAACCATCACATCTTGCTTGGAATGCATGTATTTTGGATGTGGAAGTGGGTGATTAGATGACCTTGAAAAGTAGTTGATACTAGTTAGTATAAAGCGCAACGACCCCCTTTTTCTTGCCTCTGTGATGTTGAGTCTTCCTAATTTCCCCTATAAGAAACATGACCATAACTGCTCACACTGTCTTCATACTACCTCATGTTGCAGGAGCAAGCTTCGTTTGGCGGTTTACACATCATACACAGTTGTTGGAGCTACGACAACATGTTCCCATTTCCATCGAATGGTCAAAATACAGTCCTGTCGTATCAACTCAGCTTAACCTATTTCTAAATGGGCTGCAGAATGTGGTAGATATAGCTCTCTCCGATTTCTGCTCAGTTTGGACTTAAATTGGAACGATCACATGCGCAAAGCTGCAAGGATGGCAGTACAGAGGCTGAGGAGCAACTGCAAAATGCATAGGGACTATGTAAAACCACATTGGTATTTTACTGTAGCAGATAGGTTCGATAAAGGTGACTCGTTTCGAGATATAAGAGTGCCAGAAATATGATTCACTAGTGGCTGTAATCATTAAAAGACCTCTCCATAGGATCCAATGCAGGTATGTAATTGAATGGAAAGACTTGATTCCAAATCGCAGACAATCTGCACATCATCTACTTTACGTGATTATTCTCAATAAGCCATCACCTATGAACCAGTGGATATATTGCAGAATCTCTGACGTGGCACTGAGGCAGAATGAATTACAAATACTGGAGAAAAATGTAGCAGCGGCGGGGTGAGGGAGTTTCAAATACTGGGTTCATACCAAGCTCCTGTTTTTGTGTTCTAACATGTGCAAAGGAAACGACTATGTCCATTCGTAAGGAAGGTATGGATTTGACGCAGAATACTGTGATAGCAAAGGTTACACTATGTCAATTGATAAGAATGATACACCTATTTCTATTTCCACAGCCAAAGCCATCAGCAGGGGTATTTCTGATACTATGTTCATTGTCGAATGTTGTCCAATTGAGACCGTAATCGTAATATTTAATTGTAAGTATAATGATCAAGTATATATGTAGCCAGTTTCCTAGGACAATTCTGTCTTTGGGGGGAAGGGGGGGGGGGGGTGCATGTGCATGGCACGTGTAGGTGGTGACTTGTGGTGGAAATGATTCACGTCTCCAGCTAATAGCAGGATCTGTCCGAATGGAAAAGCCTGTTGGGATACAAGAATGTAGCAGACCTAACCGTGTCGTCCTCTAAACGACTGAGTAGCGAACTAATACTCAGTATGTGTGGAACAGCCTTTGTAATCGCATGTGTTCCCCAAGGAAATTTGAGAAGATTGAAATGGATGTGTGTTTGTGCTGCACCATTATTCCCTCCCATTAAATTGTCCGGTTAACTGCTTCTGCACATTTCCCGTCTTTATTTGGTTGAAAGAACATCGACTATGGTGTGTGTGAAAGACGGGTGGAAGACACGTTTGCTGCTTCTCTAGACATGAGAAACACCTTAGCTGATTTTGTAAATTATGAGGATGATTTGGAATGTGTTATATCACCGACATGGGTATTCACGAGGGGAAATATCAGTTTCCTCTATTTTTTTCGAGTTTTCACGTAGAGATGTTCACAGACAAGTTATGTTTCTAGTTATTCAGTGGTTTACAACATGCTCCACCTCGCTAAAGTTTCGGGTTTCTAGGGAAATAATTTCCTGTCTATATCTTCGGAATTATACTATGCAAGCGATACTGCTATGCAGGCTACATTGCAATGTGCTTGATATCGAGAAGTATCGCGAAAATGTTATGATTTTCGGGTAAACCAAGTGAAAATACACAAGCTTTTGTAATCCCAGAGTCTGTAGACGGATGTAAAAAGCAAGCAAGCAAGTAGGTGGGGGCCAGTAGCAGTAACGCCTTTGTGCCGAGGGAAACCGACCCAGCCTTTGTACAACAGTTTGGAGAGTGACCTCGGTCCACTGAGGACGCTCTGATCACACATCGGGCCAGTGTGCGTGCGGGGGCAGGTGACTTGTGACTGTCGGTTGCAGTGGATGACCTACCGAGCTCGCAGGAAATACCTAGTGCTGCCACGACTATATACGATCCATGTGCTTATGCTGTCTGTCTTTGCAGTATACGCACGAGTGTCTGATGGTCGATAGCTGTATGCAGGATGCAGAAGTGGTGATTTTCTATGGCGCAGGATACGATTTGTGTGTTTACTACATCGACACGGTATGTGGCGATATACTAGCTGGGTTGGAGATCAATTTCATGCTGCAATATTCAAGCTTTGGTCGTCAGTGGCAGAGCAGTGTAATTGAGAAAGTATCTTTCTGTATTTGACAATCTGTAGACCGCTTTTGCAGGGTTTACCTGTCAGTGCCATATGGCGATCTGTACAAAATAGTTTTGCCACTAAAAGTATCATCCACAGAAAAAAAAGGCAGTCAGAGCTCTCTCAATGGCGTCAGCAGCAGTTTTCGGGGTTACATTTAGTAGGAGGCAATCAGAATGCTTTATTCATTCACAATAAATTCTTTGTGTTGGAACATAGGAGCCTCTACAGACCAGTTTAGGCAAGATGGGGGCAAGGTATCTGTGGAAAATTCTGAGAGTAACGTGATGTCTTCTATGCTCAAGTGTTCAAAGACAAGTTGAGGCAGACCATCCATCTCTGGTGGGATGCTGTCCCACATCTGCCATTGTGGAATTAGGACATCTCCAGACCAATGGCTATAGGACACCGAAAATTCCAGCCATTTTTCTCTTCCGTAGGACAATGCTTCGAATTCTGTTTGTGTAATTGTTCTGATTTTCCCATCTGTGTTTAGGCAGTGCTCTCATTCCAAACCACAAGATTTCTTTTATGATTAACGGTGTTTTCACAAGCATGCACAGACATGACGAAGGCTGATAGAGGTGAGAACATGAGCAAAACAGTTACCATTTAGGAGACGTTTGTTGAAAGCATGACATCATGATTTCCAGGAGGGGTAATACATGATGAACGGGATGCCCCATTAATACCATAAGGAAGAATGCAGTCGGTGTTACTCTGGGCTATTTTCGTGAACATGTCCTGTTAGGACAAGAATTTCCATGCAGCCAAGCTGAGATACCACAGAAGCTCCTACAACAACAAAAGCGACTGTTACTAATTTCTATGACACTCTGCTATTTCTGAGAGGGAGACTTACGTCTTATTGACATAGACATGTGACATCAGTATAACACTGACAACCTTTTAACTGCGGCTGTTAGGGTGAGCCACTATGCAAACATCTCACTCGACACTGGACTTGCAGCTATGAAAGCTATGCATCAGCCATGGTGGCTAGGTGATCATGTGCACAGCCAGAGGCATCTCATATGTTGGATGGGGTGTTCCATTATGATCGCTAGGGAGAATGCATCTGGTCATCATTCTGCCTTGGAACTCTGTAGGGAATAGTTCGCTGATATGTCACGATCGAGTTTCTTAACAATACTCCGAAAGTGTTTTTACATGCAATCAGTGTTTGTGCACTGCATTATTTCGGCTATTTTAAGTATTGTGAGCGTGTTTGCAGAGTGTTATAGATATGTTATTTCGCCAGTTTCACGTGTAGTGAACGTGTGTGTGCATGGGTGTCCTGCATTATTTTGAGAATATGTCTGTAGGCTGTTTACAATTAGTGAGCGTGTTTGCAGAGCAATATACATGTATTATTTTCACAATTTACGAGTTGTTTTCATGTCTGTACATCATTGTACTGCATTATTTCGGTAATGTACTAGTAATTTCAAGTCTATAGGCTGTGAATTGCATTAATTCGACAGTTTAGAATTAGTGAGTGTGTTTACAGATCATTTTACATGCATTACTTTGACAATTTACAACTTGTTTGCGTGTCTGTACATCAGTGTACTGCATTATTTCTGTAATTTACGAGTAGTTTACAGGTCTGTAGATCTGATTGTGACCCCAAGCACATCAGGGCGAGTGTTATGTATCAGTGTAATAAATAAATAAACTACATGAAATCTGTCCCTAAATAAATTGTTCCAACTTCCCACTGAAGATAAATAAAGTACACTCCTTCCTGTCTCCAGCAACTGGACACAGACTGAGTCCTTTTCCCGCCATTTCCCCCAGACCGCCGTCGTGGATTATGTCATAGGAAGGAGAACAGCGCCCTCTGGTGGTGGTACTGTGTACTAGGTCAGTTGGACTCCAGACTACATTGTGAACATGCTAGATGGAGCTACTGCCTGTGACAACTTAAATTGTTTCAATAAACACTGCATGCAGTATAAACACTTATGTCCATCCTATCCAGCAGCCCAGAACTGACTGAGTCCTTTTCCCGCCAATTTCAAGGAAAACGCAGTGGCTGGATGACTTCGGTTATTGGAGTTAGCCCAAGTGACCTTTTTCCAGCTACAGTTTGAACTTCCCACCATGACACCACTGCGACATTGCCACATCTATCATCATCTTGGATCCGCCATCTTGAATTACTTTGGCAACAATGCAGAGTGGGGAGGCGCTGCTGTTGCCTTACTACTAATCCACTGTTACAAGTTTTGTCTTTCTGTGTTTGCCTGTGTTTTCCGATGTATGTTCTAGCAGCTTAAAACAGTTAATAAAGACAAGACCTCTGGTTCAAATTTTATACCAGTCAGCTTCCTTTCAGCTGATACAATACATCCATACTTAGCAACCAAATACAACCATTCGCTTGTCGAGAGACCTGTACCTAAAGACTGGAATGTTTCACAATGCATGCCAATACCCACGGAAGGAGATAGGAGTAATCCGCTGAATTACAGACCCATATCGTTAACATCAATTTTCAATAGTATTTCGAAATACATGCTGTATTAGAACATTATAAACTACCTCGAAGGTAAGGAATTATTGACAGATAGCCAAGACAGATTCTGAAAATATCGTTCCTGTGAAACACAAAAAGTTCTTGATTCTCACGAAGTGCTATCCACAGAGGTTGTCAAATTGATTCCTTATGTTTACATTTACAGAAGGCTTCTGACACCGTTCCTAACAAGCGACTCCAACTGAAATTCTGTGCCTATGGGGTATCGTCTTAGTTATGGGACTGGATTCGCGATTTCTTGTTATAAAAGTCACAAAATTCAAATGGCTCCAAGCACTATGGGACTTAACATCTCAGGTCATCAGTCCCCTAGACGTAGAACTACTTAAACCTAACTAACCTAAGGACATCACACACATCCATGCCCGAGGCAGGATTCGCACCTGCGACCGTAGCACCAGCGCGGTTCCGGACTGAAGTGCCTAGAAACGCTCGTCCACCGCGGCCGGCCAGAAAAGTCACAGTTCGTAGTAACTGACAGAAAGTCATCGAGGAAAAGAGGAGTAATATCTGGCGTTCCCCAAAGACGTGATAGACTCTTCACTGTTCCTTATCTAGATAAACGATTTAGGAGACAATCTGAGCAGCCGTCTTAGATTGTTTGTGGATGATGCTGTCATGTACCGTGTTATAAAGCCATCAGATGACTTAAAAATTGCAGGTCGACTTCAACAAGACATATACTGTGTATCGTGCGAAAAGTGGTAATGACTTAAAATACTGAAACGTGTGAAGTCACCTACATGAGTACTGAAAAGAATCCGCTAAATTTTGGTTATAGCATAAAACACACAAATACGAAGGCTATTAATTTAAATAAATTCTTGGAGTTCACAATTACGAACGATCACATCGATAAAGTTGTAGGGAAAGCAAACTAAAGACTGCGATTTATCGACAGAACACATAGAAGATGCCACAGGTCCTCTAAAGAGACTGCCTGCACTACGCTTGTTGGACTTGTTCTGGAGTATTGCTGTGCGGTGTGGGACCCGTATCAGATCGGATCTACGGAGGACATCGAAAAAGTTCAAAGAAGGGCAGCTCGTTTATATTATCGCGAATTAGAGGACAGAGTGCCACGCATATGATACGCGAATTGCCGTGGCAGTCATTAAAACAAAGGGGTTTTTCGTTGCAGCAAGAACTTTTCATGACATTTCAATCAGCTACTTTCTCCTGAGAGTGTGAAAATATTCTGTTCACGATAACCTGCATAAGGAGGAATGATTACCATAATAAAGTAAGAGAAATCTGAATTCGCACGGAAAGATTTAAATGTTCGTTTTTCCCGCGTGCTGTTCGAGAGTAGAAGGCTAAGGAAGTTGCTGCAAGGCGGTTCGATGATCTACTAACAGGCATTTAATCATTAATTACAGAGTAATCATGTAGATGCAGATGTAGCGCATCCCTCGGTTCCCTAACGTGACCCGTACACACCTCGAAATCTCCTCGAGCCTTTTTTCCCGCAGAGTGCCCACAAACGTTCACTTTGAACGACTGTGTCTGACTACCTGAATAGACAAACGTGACACCGTGCCGCTTGGTGGGACAACCGAAAACAAGCCGTCCCGTTTGGAATGCTGCCGCACACACGCCCACCGGCGTCGGCTCTTTAGATTTCGGTCAGTTCCTGGCGGCTACCCAAAGTGTATTTTCAGCCATCCGTCACGACATTCCATACGTCCGGTGGTCAACAGCTTCACAGCATGCATAAAACATTAGGTCTGGAAGTGACGTTTTCATTTCGCGGCCGGTATGTAATTACGACCGCTTTTCCAGAGCTGAACTTAAACGACAACATTTTTAACATTCATCAGCGTCTGTTATCTCCATCGACTTCATTCCTTTACTTTGTTGTCTGCAATAGCCAACGGTGGAAAGCGCCATACACAAAACCTATGGTCACCATCCCTCAAAAGTATATCCGTCTTAGGTAATCACTTGCGCAAAAACATACTGAAAAAGTTCAGGCAGATACAAAAACTCTGCGATTATTGCGAGCGAGACTAACGCATTTAGAACAACTACATATTTGTATTTTACATATGTTTATTTATAACACTAAATTTATATTCGTGCACTACGCAGCAACATTTATGCTTTGTTTAACTAAACACACACACACACACACACACACACACACACACACACAATACACACAGTGCATAGTTTAACTTGGAACAGCTAAATATCTGGAAAAATAGGCATCGCACGAAAAAGATAGTCTGGAAAAGTTAATATTTTCAAAGGGTACATCTGTCTGTCCTAAAACTGGACAGATCCTAACACCTCATCCCCAATGGGTATCAACTTTTTGTTTTCAAATGGGATTTTTATTGCAGATTCGGCTTCTACGCCAAAAAAATACCTAGGGTTCACCAAAAGCACTTTTGCCATTCGTAGGAGATGGATCTGTAATCGGTGTAAGAGTTACCGCGGTTGGACAGAAGAACACCAGTCACACTGATGATGTGATTCGAGGCGGCGCTAAAAGCTCAAGCATTTTTCGATTAACCTGAAGGGAATAGAAAACTACGTTAGCCTCAAATGTTGTTTTTTTGCCGTTCTTTTAAATGTTGAAAGGTAAAAAGTTTTACTTTGCAGAAATAAATTAAATATTTGACAATAATATTAAACTTTTTTATCGAAAATACAAGGTAGAATGAAGTAAATCGGTTCTTGAGTGTAAAAACTGGATCTATTTGATTACAGGCCCGTCTACGACGAATGGAAAAATATGTAGACGCTAGGTTTTTTTTTTCTTTTGGAGTAGAATCCGAGTCTGCAATAAAAATAAGAGTACCCATTTGAAAAGAAATGGTTGATCTCCCATGAGAGGTGCGTTAGGGCGTGGCCAGTTTTAGCAGACAGAAGTCCCCCTTGAAAATATTAACTTCACATCTGGAACATTTTTTTCCATATATTTAGTTCCCCCAAGTTAAAATAAACATTCTGCACGCCATTTTCAATTACTACCCTTTAAGAGAGCGTGTAAACGTTTCAGTTACAGCCTCATTTCCTTTCCCTCTTTTCTTCTCTTCCCATAATCTCTTCATTAAATCACTGTGCTTTTCTTCCTGTCCTCCGTCCACTTTTTCCTTGTTGATTCTTTTCTCGAGACTTGTACTCAAGAGGTCTTTAATTTATTTGCGTTAACGATGTTAAAAATTCTTTTAGTTAGTATTTGAATCCATCCTGTTGAAGTGTCCGTAGAACTGTGGGTGTCGTTTCCTAAATTTATCTGTGATACTGTATGTGTTTTTTTATAGTTCCTTTGTATGTCGTCTGACCGAAATTCTGTCTCGAAGAACTATGCTGTGGATTTTTTTTAAGAATCTTCTGTTCTTGTTTCTGTACGTCATGAATTTGCGTCATCTCTATAATTACTGACGTTTATGCCCCTCAAACACTTCTCGTGAAAAAACCGTGTTGTAGTTTAGCATTTCGAGATACTGCCCCTTTCTAGTAGTGATTCCATGTCAGTTGCTATGCCTTTTGCAGTTTGAATATTCGTTCAGTAATATGGTTCGGACGGTTTCTCCTGAATGCCCTCTGAGATTTTTCCATACTGTGTTTTCAGTGGAGATATTGTTGCTGTTCCATATTTAATTGGTGTCTGGGATAACATCTCGTGGCAATGAAGGGAGGTACACTGATGAGCAAAAAGCGAGGTTCTATGCTGCCAGGAAGTGCTGAGGGCACGTGACGCGGTTTTATATGAGCGGAGCAGAGACGAATGGGGATTCATTCTAGCGACGGTAAGTGGCGCAAATGCGAAAATCCGCCAAATTGTACATCTTTGACAATAGCCAGATTGTTGTGGCTCAGTGCCTGGGAGTGAGCATCTCGCAAACGGCGAAGCTGGTCAGCTGTTCACGTGCTGCTGTTGTGAAGATTCATGGAAAGTGTGTGAAGAATGGTGAAACCACGAGTAGGCCACAAGAAGTTGGATCTGCATACCTCATCACAGAACATAAGAATCGGAGGCTTGCCCGCTCTCTAAAGCAGTATAGGCGGCGATCTATGGCACATCTGATGACTGAGTCCAGTGCTGGCGCAGGCACAAGTGTCGTGAAGCACACAGTTCAGCGCACAGTGATGAATATGGTGTTCTGCAGCAGAGGACCGTTACGTGTTCCCATGCTGACCCAACAACATGGTCAGTTATGATTACAGCGGGAATTGGATAATCGAGAGTGGACCAAAGATCGATGAAATTGAGTCGCCTGGTCGGATGAGTCCTCTTAATTGTCAAACCAGGTCGATGGTCGTGTACAGATGCGCCCTCATCCAGGCTGACGGCTGCTCGGAAATGTAGCGCGCCAAAGACGCAAGCAGGTGGGAGCAGTATTATGTTATGGGCATTCAGTTGGAGTTTTATGGGACCTTCGGTAGTAATCGAAGGCACCATGACAGCTGTGGAGTACGTGAACATTATTAGGGACCCCCTGTAACCCCTTAAGCTTTATCTCTTCCTCAAAAGCGATGCCATCATCCAGCAGAATAATTGTGCATGTCACATGGCCAGAATCGTACTGAGGAGCGTGATAGTGAACTAAGTTTGACGTCTTGGCCATCAAATTCGGCTTATCAGAATCCGATGAAACCCACCTGGGTCGCTGTCGGGCGACAGTTCCGCGCCCACAAGCCTACCGCCTCTAAATAAAGACAAGTGTCACCTGTGCATAGGCCACAGACTTCTGGAAACCTATCAAATATTGTAGATTCCATGCCACGTGGAATCACTAGTAACTGCGTTCCAGAAGGGGACCAACACGCTTTTAAGTAGGTAGTTATAATGTTTTGGCTCTTTCGTGTATGAGCTCTGACGGGGAAAATAATAAACAGCCGCCGCTAGTCCGAAGATCAGAGAAGCTTTATCAGAGTCCATACACATCTATATACTGAGGTGACAAAGGTAATGAGATACCTCACAACGTCGTTCAAAAATGGTTCAAATGGCTCTGAGCACTGTGGGACTTAACTTCTGAGGTCATCAGTCCCCTAGAACGTAGAACCACTTAAACCTAACTAAACTATGGACATCACACACATCCATGCCCGAGGCAGGATTCGAACCTGCGACCGTAGCGCTTAGAACCGCTCGGCCACTCCGGCCGGCTCATAACGTCGTGTCGGACCCTCTTTTACCAGAGTTTGTGCAGCGACTCGACATGGCAGGGACTCAACAAGTTGTCGAAGTCCCCTGCAGAAATATTGAGCCATGCTGCATCTACAGCCGTCCACAAGTGCGAAAGTGTTGCCGGCGCAATATTTTGTGCACGAAATGGCTTCTCGAGTATGTCTCATAAACGTTCAATGCGATTCATTTCACGCGATCTGGGTAGCCAAATAATTCGCTCGAACTATACAGAATGTTCTTCAAAATCGCGAATCATAGTCGTCAGGTTCCACGGCGCACTGTCTTCCACAAAAATACCATCGTTTTTGGGTTGCACTTATCGATTCGATGGACCAGAGGACTCAGTCTATACAGCCTACACAGTTATGGAGCTACCAGCAGCTTGCACAGCGCTTTGTTGACCCGGCTTCGTGGTGACTGCGGCATACTCGAACCCTACCATCAGCTTTTACCAACTGAAATCGGCGGTCGTGTAACCAGGCCACAGTTTTCCAGTGTCTAGCGTCCAACCGGTATGGCCACGTGTCCCGGAGCGGTCGATGTTGTGTTGTTAGCAAAAGCATTCGCTTCGGTCGTCTGCTGCCAAATCCCACTAACGCCGAATTTTATCGCACTGTCCTAACGGATAAATTAGTCGTACGGCCCGCATTGATTTCGGCTGTAATTTCACGCTGTATTGCTTGTCTGTTAGCACTAACAACTATACGCAAACGCCGCTGCTCTCTGTCGTTAAGTGAAGACCGTTGACCACAGAGTTGCCGCTGCGAGAGGTAGTGACTGAAATCTGATAATCTTGGCACACTCTTGACAGTGTGGATCTCGGAATACTGAATTCCCTAACGATTTCCAAAATGAAATGTCCCATACTTCTAGCTCCAACTACCATGCCGCGTTCAAAGTCTGTTAATTCCCGTCGTGCCATCCAGATGAGGGCGGAAACGTTTTCACATGAATCATCTGAATACAAGTGACACTTCCACCAATGCGCAGCCCTTTTATACCTTATGTGCGCGATACTATCGCCATCTGCACACGAGCATATCTATCGACACATATTAATAAATTAAAGGCCCCAACCACGTTTTTCTGTCTTTGTCTGAATACTGAGCTCAGGAACTGCTGCAGGAATCTTGATACAGTTTGTGTGCACAATTTATTACCGCAACGCCAAACATGTCGTCCGGTCGTAGGTACACAGTGCTGACAATGCAAAGCCAGGGTCCACAGCTCGTGGTCTCGTTCTCGATTCCCTAGCACGGGGTCCCGGGTTCGATTCCTGGCGGGGTCAGGCATTTTCACCTGCCTCGAGACGACTGGGTGTTTGTGCTGTCCTCATCATTTCATCATCATTCATGAAAGTGGAGAATTTGGACTGAGCAAAGGTTGGGAATTTGTATGGCCGCTGATAACCGCGCAGTTGAGCGCCCCACAAACCAAACATCATCATCAGTAGCAGCAAAGCCAGGGCTGGTCGTTTTCGGTTTGTCTGTACCTGAACTGAGTCTATCTTCTGCAGTTCTTGTATTTCGCTAGAATTCTCTGGCACTGTGACGTCCCTGTAGCAGCATCCTCCGTGAATATCTTAGTGAGGATTATTTATCAAATGCACTAGAATACAGGTAATGTTTTACGTTCTGTTTCCTATAGAGCCTAATGATATGCAAAAGAAAACTGGCTATGTTTCACAGTACCTATTCAAGTACCTACACGCTAGGCTGGCATGAAATGCGATGTATATTTATACTCGTTCTTCTGATATCTAGTTCACATTTTATAGTATAAAGTAGATCTCTCATATTTTTTGACGGCAGTGAAATACATTGCTTATCGTGTTTTTCTAAAAGTATGGAAATTGACTGTTAATATCTGGGTAATGAGAAAGTCCTTGCAAGAGGAGCCAGTATGGAAACTGACTACACCTTTTAATTATGCGATTAATCAACGATCTCAATTGGTTTGGACTCTCTCAATCCAGGAGTGCAACCATACAGTTCTTCCAGACGTAATATCGCATGAATTGTCATGAATAAGCCACGACGTCGATGGGAGTACAAAGCAACCATAAAGGGAAAAAATAGCAAGGTTCGAATCATTCGCACTGAAGTTCTGTAAAATAAAGGACTTCAATATTTACGACCGTTGCTGACAGCTATCCAAAATATATTAACAACAAATAAGATTCCACTACCCTGATGCTGCTTCAGACGTAAGTAAGCGGGTCAAATACGAGGTTGGTTTCGTGATGCTCTTGATCTTCAGTGCAACGGGAACAGTGCTTATGCACTTCCTTCCGGAACGAGTTGATGAGTTTTGGGTAGCATGTGAGACATTTCAAACTTTAATGAAAGAATTTAATATGTGAGAATCCAGTATCCCATATAATGAAACACACTTGTTTAAACAGTTCTTAGGCAGTGGGAAATATCGTACAATACAGAAAGGTCCACGCTCAAAATGCGCAAGGAAAAGTGAGAGAACAAGGATCTAATGAAGCTCTCAATAGTTACGCTACGTCGGGCGAAGAAACAAGTCACTACGATAAAACGTGGACACTGGAAGTGAGAAGGCTACTGCAAACACAACAGCTTCAAATTACGAAAGATAACCAGTCGGTATATGCGAAAGTAATTAACTGTAGCCAAAAGCTAGCAACCAGACTCTCATAAGGCAAATTCGCCGTGGATCTGCATACAAACAAAACCCCCACCACCGAAACTGATCAATTAAATCCGTAATTTATACAAAAATAGCAAATAGAACCGTTCTACGTTGTTTAGAGAGAAGAGGAGATACAGTGAAAACTTTTATTTGACATGAAGTGCACATAACGGTTCCAACACGTTGTTCTCCACACAAGGACACTCAGCCAAAATTTTGTCATTTATTCCCACAGAAGATATATAGAAAAGACGTACACGTTATGGAGGACACTTCTGTGTCACTTAATTTATCCGTAAGCGATCAGTTCATGGCAGAAAACAGATAGGTTCTGATTGCGCCCACGAAGCTAGTAAAACGAAGTCACGTTTCAAAATCTCTTAACTTCAAACAATCAGACTTGTCGAATATGGAATCAGTATCAAAATGAAGTAAATGAGTCTCACATTCCACCAATTTTAGCAGTAATAGTCGAGATATTCAAGCAAAAGCTTGCCTAAGAGGCTCCCATAGTGTCAACCACAGCCTCTTACTCCCCAGTGGTGCCTGTCCCTGCTACAGAGCGCCAACCAGGAAACATTACTGCCAATCTTAGCTTAATGGCCTACACAACTTCTCTGCCCAGTGATTACGAATGCGAAGCAGAACCAGAGACACACTACCAGCTAATCGTACTTTGGAACTATAGGCACAATTTCTTAAAGATAACTACTGGATCTAAGCTACTGTAACTATCTCGCTATAGGGAAAAATCGAAAAGCATGCATTTAATTCCGCAAAACATCGGTCATTTCTCTGATCTAATTGATACATTTTGCCTCAGTAGGTTGTGAGAACTTAATACAGTTTAAGTTGCGGAACTTGTTGGTACAATAACAGCTACTAACTTTTCTACAGGATGGATAAGTATTGGACAGATAAACAATCCCTCTTGTTGATATATAGGACGTGTGTTTATTACTTTGCCTGATGCGATCTCGATGTTTTGTAGACGTGTCAGCTCGATACGTGTACTACACGCAGTCGTTTGGTAATTAATTCGTATGCCTGTGGAAATTAGTTACAAACTTCCTTCCCGCTCTGACCCCGTACTTACAACAACATCGCAATAGACAAACGGGCTACAATTGCATCTTGTTTAGTATATTCTTTCAGAAGTTAGTTGGGTATATATCTTACAGTTCCGCTTTGACGATACAGACCTGTGAAAAAAGATGAAGTTCTTTATTTACTTACACTACTGGCCATTAAAATTGCTACACCACGAAGATGACGTTCTGCAGACGCGAAATTTAGCCGACAGGAAGAAGATGCTGTGATAAGCAAATGATTAGCTTTTCAGAGCATTCAAACAAGGTTGGCGCCGGTGGCGACACCTACAACGTGCTGACATGAGGAAAGTTTCCAACCGATTTCTCATTCACAAACAGCAGTTGACTGGCGTTGCCTGGTGAAACGTTGTTGTGATGCCTCGTGTAAGGAGAAGAAATGCGTACCATCACGTTTCCGACTTTGATAAAGGTAGGATTGTAGCCTATCGCGATTGCGGTTTATCGTATCGCGACATTGCTGCTCGCGTTGGTCGAGATCCAATGACTGTTAGCAGAATATGGAATCGGCGAGTTCAGGAGGGTAATACGGAACGCCGTGTTGGATCCCAACGGCCTCGTATCACTAGCAGTTGAGATGACAAGCATCTTATCCGCATGGCTGTAACGGATCGTGCAGCCACGTCTCGATCCCTGAATCAACAGATGGGGACGTTTGCAAGACAACAACCATCTGCACGAACAGTTCGACGACGTTTGCAGCAGCATGGACTACCAGCTCGGAGACCATGGCTGAAATTACCCTTGACGCTGCATCACAGACAGAAGCGCATGCGATGGTGTACTCAACGAGGAACCTGGGTGCACTAATGGCAAAACGTCATTTTTTCGTTATTACGGCCAGAGGTGTTTGTTCTGGGTACTGATTTCTCACGATCTATGGACCCAAATTGCGTGAAAATGTAATCACATGTCAGCTCTAGTATAACATATTTGTCCAATGAATACCCGTTCATGACATGCATTTCTTCTTGGTGTAGCAATTTTAATGGACAGTACTGTACCTGTCTCTTCCGTTAATTCGATTCGGTAAAAATTGTGGGCAGCACTAAATAATTACTTCGTGAGAGCTTTGTAACCGGCAACCCTATGTATATGAAATACTGTGAATATTAGTTTTATATTCATTTTCCTGGCAGTTACGTTTTTGTTGTCCAACCTAAAGATGCTCAGTTGCAAAGGTTTGACTTCTGTAACTCAATAAATAATGAAAAATATTTTTGCTTGTTACATTGGCATTTATTGATAGTTTACTGCCAGTTACCTCTAAACTTACTTATATTCACAGTCTATTGTAAGGCAACACAAAAGAGAGTTGGTAATATTTTTCCTAATACGTGGAAGGCAAGTGATACATTGTAATTAGTAGAAAAATGACGTTCTGGCTAAGAGGAAAAGTGATTCAGGTGTTAAACATTTTTTACTTTGGAGACACTTGTAACCTTCCCGTATGAAAATAATAAAAATGATAATTTGTTTGTTGATATCTTAACTAATGAAAACTGATAAATTTTGACGCAAGCAGCGCTACGCCATTGCCCTGCAAAGTTAATCTGAAAAATTCTTACCTCATGATGGTGTCGCCGGATAACACTGTCTATATATCTGCTCTTACATTGCACAGCTTAGTGCAATGCTGGTCTATCTACTAATACTGGACAACATCTGTCTGAGATCTGAATTATTAGAAAAATTGACTTTGCTTATTGACTCAGTTGCACAGCTGGTCGTCTGAGTACTAACGAACACATGACAATGATCTGCGAAAATTTCTGAAATATTAAAATTTAAATAAATGACTAGATCGGGACTGGTAATGACTTAAGGCAAAATTATTCCTTGCTTCTTTGAAGACTGGTAACAATTATACTCTGAACAACCTTTACATTATTGATAAAGATCTGCAATCCTTTGTATGAAAAATTGAATATTACAGACCTGGGTCAACTGGTGCTGACGAATCACCAAAAGATTGAAACAAATTCATATTAACATATCAGACAAGTGACTTAACTACGCGCGTGCCAATAAAAATAATAAAATTTATGTTACAATAGATGGCTATGAACTGCGCTGTTCCAGCAACAGACTACAACTGCCCTGATGCAGCGAGCGGCTGCAACTACTGCGGAGACTGCTCTGACTTGCGACTCTATTGCAGCAGAGATATTTTCTGTCGGAGGCAGTGCGTGAGCAATACATCGAAATTACATTTGCTTCAGCAGGGTGGTGAACCCCTTATATAACTCTCCACTGTGGGGAGGGGGGGAGGGGGGGGGGGAATTCAGCACCGATGGTCAGTCGATTGGACTTGCCATGAGCCACAAATTTTTCTGTTACAAATAAATATGAAATATTTAGTTCACTAAGTCTACAAAATGAGTTTTGGAAATTAATATACATATGTTTTACATAGTTGCAGATTATATATGAAATCATTGACAAATTATATAAGTACTGAACATAAAAAGGTAGTTATGAATGTTGTTGTTGTTGTTGTGGTCTTCAGTCCTGAGACTGGTTTGATGCAGCTGTCCATGCTACTCTATCCGGTGCAAGCTTCTTCATCTCCCAATACCTACTGCAGCCTACATCCTTCTGAATCTGCTTAGTGTATTCATCTCTTGGTCTCCCTCTACGATTTTAACCCTCCACGCTGCCCTCCAATACTAAATTGGTGATCCCTCGATGTCTCAGAACATGTCCTACCAACCGAGCCCTTCTTCTAGTCAAGTTGTGCCACAAGCTCCTCTTCTCCCCAATTCTATTCAATACCTCCTCATTAGTTATGTGATCTACCCATCTAATCTTCAGCATTCTTCTGTAGCACCACATTTCGAAAGCTTCTATTCTCTTCTTGTTTAAACTATTTATCGTCCACGTTTCACTTCCATATACGGCTACACTCCATGCAAATACTTTCAGAAACGACTTCCTGACACTTAAATCTATACTCGATGTTAACAAATTTTTCTTCTTCAGAAACGCTTTCCTTGCCATTGCCAGTCTAGATTTTATATCCTCTCTACTTCGACCATCATCAGTTATTTTGCTCCCCCAATAAGCAAAACTCCTTTACTACTTTAAGTGTCTCATTTCCTAATCTAATTCCCTCAGCATCACCTGAGTAAATTCGACTACATTCCATTATCCTCGTTTTGCTTTTGTTGAAGTTCATCTTATATCCTCCTTTCAAGACACTGTCAATTCCGTTTAACTGCTCTTCCAAGTCCTTTGCTGTCTCTGACAGAATTACAATGTCATCGGTGACCCTCAAAGTTTTCATTTCTTCTCCACGGGTTTTAATACCTACTCCGAATTTTTCTTTTGTTTCCTTTATAGCTTGCTCAATATACAAATTGAATAACATCGGGGAGAGGCTACAACCCTGTCTCACTCCCTTCCCAACCACTGCTTCCCTTTCATACCCCTCAACTCATAATTGTCATCTGGTTTCTGTACAAATTGTAAGTAGCCTTTCGCTCCCTGTATTTTACCATTGCCACCTTCAGAATTTGAAAGAGGGTATTCCAGTCAACATTGTCAAAAGCTTTCTCTAAGTCTACAAACGCTAGAAATGTAAGTTTGCCTTTCCTTAATCTTTCTTCTAAGTTACGTCGTAGGGTCAGTATTGCCTTACGTGTTCCAACGTTTCTACGGAATCCAAACTGATCTTCCCCGAGGTCGGCTTCTACCAGTTTTTCCATTCGTCTGTAAAGAATTCGCGTTAGTATTTTGCAGCTGTGACTTATTAAACTGATAGTTGGGTAATTTTCACATCTGTCAACACCTGCTTTCTTTGGGATTGGAATTATTATATTCTTCTTGAAGTCTGAGGGTATTTCGCCTGTCTCATTTATCTTGCTCATTAGATGGTAGAGTTTTGTCAGGACTGGCTCTTCCAAGGCTGTCAGTAGTTCTAATGGAATGTTGTCTACTCCCGGGGCCTTGTTTCGACTCAGGTCTTTCAGTGCTCTGTCAAACTGTTCACGCAGTATCATATCTCCCATTTCATCTTCATCTACATCCTCTTTCATTTCCATAATATTGTGCTCAAGTACATCGCCCTTGTATAGCTCTTCTGTATACTCCTTCCACCTTTCTGCTTTCCCTTCTTTGCTTAGAACTGGGTTTCCATCAAAGCTCTTGATATTCATGCAAGTGATTCTCCTTTCTCCAAAGGTCTCTTTAATTCTCCTGTAGGCAGTATCTATCTTACCCCTAGTGAGATAAGATTCTACATCCTTACATTTGTCCTCTAGCCACGCCTGCTTAGCCATTTTGCGCTTCCTGTCGATCTCATTTTTGAGACGCTTGTATTCCTTTTTGCCTGCTTCATTTACTGCATTTTTATATTTTCTCCTTTCATCAATTAAATTCAATATTTCTTCTGTTACCCAAGGGTTTCTACTAGCCCTTGTCTTTTTACCTACTTGATCCTCTGCTGCCTTCACTATTGCATCCTTCAAAGCTGCCCATTCTTCTTCTGCTGTATTTCTTTCCCCCATTCCTGTCAATTGTTCCCTTATGCTCTCCCTGAAACTCTGTACAACCTCTGGTTCCTTCAGTTTATCCAGGTGCCATCTCCTTCAATTCCCACCTTTTTGAAGTTTATTCAGTTTTAATCTACAGTTCATAACCAATAGATTGTGGTCAGAGTCCACATCTGCCCCTGGAAATGTCTTACAATTTAAAACCTGGTTTTAAATCTCTGTCTTACCATTATATAACCTGTCTCATACCTTTTAGTATCTCCAGGGTTCTTCCATGTATACACCCTTCTTTCATGATTCTTGAACCAAGTGTTAGCTATGATTAAGTTATGCTCTGCGCAAAATTCTACCAGGCGGCTTCCTCTTTCATTTCTTAGCCCCAATCCATATTCACCTACTATGTTTCCCTCTCTCCCTTTTCCTACTGCCGAATTCCAGTCACCCATGACTATTAAATTTTCGTCTTCCTTCACTACCTGAATAATTTCTTTTATCTCAGCAAACATTTCATCAATTCCTTCGTCATCTGCAGAGCTAGTTGGTATATAAACTTGTACTACTGTAGTAGGCGTGGGCTTCGTGTCTATCTTGGCCACAATAATGCGTTCACTATGCTGTTTGTAGTAGCTTACCCGCACTCCTATTTTTTTATTCATTATTAAACCTACTCCTGCATTACCCCTATTTGATTTTGTATTTATAACATTGTATTCACCTGACCAAAAGTCTTGTTCCTCCTGCCACCGAACTTCACCAATTCCCACTATATCTAACTTTAACCTATCCATTTCCCTTTTTAAATTTTCTAACCTATCTGCCCTATTAAGGGATCTGACATTCCACGCTCCGATCTGTAAAATGCCAGTTTTCTTTCTCCTGATAACGACGTCCTCCTGAGTAGTCCCCGCCCGGAGATCCGAATGGGGGACTATTTTACCTCCGGAATATTTTACCTATGAGGACGCCATCATCATTTAATCATACAGTAAAGCTGCATGCCCTCGGGAAAGATTACGGCTGTATTTTCCCCTTGCTTTCAGCTGTTCGCAGTACCAGAACAGCAAGGTCATTTTGGTTAGTGTTACAATGCCAGATCAGTCAATCATCCAGACAGTTGCCCCTGCAACTACTGAAAAGGCTGCTGCCCCTCTTCAGGAACCACACATTTGTTTGGCCTCTCAACAAATACCCCTCCGTTGTGGTTGCACCTACGGTACGGCTATCTATATCATTGAGGCACGCAAGCCTCCCCACCAACGGCAAGGTCCATGGTTCATGGGGGGAATGAATGTTAAGAATCAGATAAAGTGCACATGCACTGTCTAAGTCTTTAGTATCTTTTATAAGAAGAAAATGAGGAATGGAAAGGATTGCATCATGGTTGTAGCACAGTGGGTTGCACATAGATGTATTGAAAAGTCTGTATCTTTTCACAGACGCACAACGCCAGATGTGACAATCTGAAGGTCTCTTTTCCGAAGCATTTATCAGTGTAGCCAAGACACTGAAATGTAGTATTAATATTGTATGTTGCCCTTTTGGTAGTACATTAGGTACACTAAGCAGTAGGCCCATAACAACATCTCCATTGGTGAGTGTGGTGGACAGCTTGATGTGCCAACACCAAATTCTTGTAGAGTCCACAATATGTACATCAACGCAGAATTAGTGCAAAAAATCCAAATAGAGTGCTCCATGACTACGAGGATGCGCAGGATATGGGGAAGTCTCATTAATTGGTGATAATTGGGCCAGAGGTAGAAGGTTACATTTAGATTTATAGCTTTTGTGAAAATTACGTTATTGACATCAATCTAAAGTTACAAAGTATAAGACGAGTTTCTGGCCCATAACATATGTAAGGTAAGCCCACATGAGCGTTCCATTGGCGATTTTACACAGCTATATCCTTGATTTGACATAATAAGTAGATCAAGAAAAATTTTCTTTATGTTACTCATTTCTGTGACTTTTAGGAAGCTTTACATGACAATTTTACAAAATGTTGTGGCGTTCAAAGGCCAAACAGTAAAATTAAAACATTAAATAAGTGTAAGACGGGAATCATCAGCAGCAATCTTATATATTCTTAGCTGGAGAAGTGTTGGCACTCAGTGTCATGTCAAAATTTCATTAAGTGATACAGATGATGTACAAATCATTATCCAAAATTAGGTGTTATTACTTGTACCATTTAGCTGCTACTAAGTACATATAATATTGTGCAAGTGACATAAGAGATACTTAAAATGTATATTTAACCTAGTGATCAAGGTGCCTAGTCTAATGATACATTAAGGTAATGGAATCTATACACAAGACAAGAACGGAACTTTGCAATATATTTTGGACTAGCAATGCATTGCTTTGGGATTAATGGTTAATTGCTTTTGATTTACTGCTGGAAATAAAATGATTAACGTCATTTGTCATCCGTCATGAGTCAGCTTAAGCAAGGTTAGCAAATAAGTAAAGTATTTGTGATCACATTCATGAATGACAGAAAGAAGTAGGTAATATATAAATAGTGGGGCAGGCTTAACAGTTAAGTGTCTATACCATATAACGTAAAAACATGTTTCAAAAATGATTCTGACGATATAAAATGTTATTTCTGGAAAAAATACAAAGTGGATTATTAAGCTGAAAGAAGAAATGTATGCGTATTATGCAGAAAAGGCATCAACTCTGAAATAACAGGTAATGAAAAGTTGTGTTTAATATGATTGTATTCTAGCTGTCCCTCCCAAAAATATTCCTTCATTATACTATGCGATATATGACATACTGTCAAAAAAAACTACAAGAAATACTTAAATAACTACATAGCATCTCATAACTAAAGGAAGAACTTCATAATTATCATCAATGCAAAAAAAAATAAAGACTTCAGTATTAATCACCATCATTTGATTGTGTCGGCTCAAGGCATGACTTTTCTAGTATAATTTTCTTCATGTAACATTATTACCATCATCATTCTCTTTCACATTATTTCATTCTAATCATCATTTCACATATTACAGAGTTTCTTACATCTAACATACCTCGTCACTAGAATTAACATATATAGTTTTACTTGATAGTGTGCCATAATCGCATCATACTCTGAAAGAAAAATAATTTGACAAGACTACTATCATACGATGTGTACAGTATAGTCTTGTTAATGTTTGTTAATTCCTGCCCAATTACTTTTCATGGCAAAGTGTTGCATTTTCTCTCTTTCGCTCTGATGGTAAAATATCCACATCTATTTACAGTAAACACTACGGTTATTTAATTTATTTCTTTTACAGGGTACTGCTTTCTGAAAATGATAAATAAGGATTAATATCTAGCATTTATATTATATACACATTAAGGCAAAACTTATTTCTAATGATATGATCAAATATAAAATAGCAAATGTGTTTTTTGTTTTATAACATACATCAAGGTATGTGCATATAGCATAGCATAATAGAAAAATGTGGTAGGTGCAAATCCATAGACAAGAATATTTTCAAGTCCAGAAATGCATACACAGTATCACAATGTAGTGGCATAAAGAAATATGCAATAAACAAGATGGTGTGATATCATAATTCAAAAATGTGAAAGTGAACTGGTGGTTGTTATGTCTTAAAAACTACGTAGTATATACAGGGAATATTCTATTTTCTATAGGAAAACCATCATATGTACTTTATAAAGTGGAAATTGTGCTAGGTCTGTGATTACAGTAAGTGACCTGATTACTAAGTTCATGTTGCTGAGAACTGGCCAAGAAAAATTATGTCATTTATAAAATATGCACTCTCTGATATTACGACAAGAAAATCGACCAACTAACCTCATCTTGCCGGATATTTGCCAAGAAAAATACAATCATAATTTTGTGGTGACATAAATGCAAATGTAACTGGAAATGGCATTACAGGGTGATAAATCATTAAACAAGATCATTCTATAAAGGCTTTGACGTTGGAAATGTGGTGGTTACCTTTTGACTTTCTCGTTAGTAAAGTTTCGATATGTACTACATTGGGGTGAGGAATGTTGCGGATTCTACATGGGCCAGCGTATAGAAGTTCAAATTTACTTCATATACTCTCTCCTCTGTTGGATAAATAATGTGTCTGTACTAATATCTTCTTTCCTATGTGAAATTCACAGACTTTACAAAACTGTTTTTGTTGTCTTTTGCGACGCTGTGCGGCACGCTTGATATTATTCAGGGCAATGTCAATTATTTCACGGTGACGTAGTCGACATGATGTAGGAAAAGATACTAGTGCATTAATTTTATTGGGTGGTTCATCGTTCTTCAAAATAACTGTAGCAAATAACATAGTGGATTCATTTGGTATAGAATTATTTACATCTTGGAATGAAAAAATGTGTGTGTCCCAATCAATATGTTTCTTATGGCAGTATATTCAACATAATTTACCAATTTCCTTCATCCAACTTTCAGAAGGGTTGGAAGGAGCATGATATTTGAATATATAAATCGGAGAAATGTTACTAGCTTGTAAAATATGCGTCCGTGCTGCAGATTGAAATTGTGGTCCATTGTCGGAAATTACTTTCAGTACATGAGCTACATGACGTAGAAAATGTTTTACGAACGCATTTGAAACAGATTTAGCAGTAGCTTTGCGAAGCCGAGTAAAGGTAACAAATTCGAAGTGAGTTCAACAGCAACAAAGATGTAACAAAAACCTCTATTAGATCATGGAATCCGTCCAAAGATGTCTACAGCGGCCATATGCCATAATTTAATGGATGCAATAGGATATAACGGTGGAATATGTGAAGTAGTGGATGATTTAGCTTTCTGGCAGATTTTGCATGACGCTAAAACATACGTTTTTCCATGTTGGCAAAATAACAATTCTGTCTTAGGTTGAGAAAACGTTTTCTGGCTCCATAATGGGCACCGCATAAATGAGTGTACCAAATTGAGTTGTTAACAAGCTCTTCAGGAATGCAGAGTAACCAATTGTTGCTGCCAGGGTGAGAGCGGCGAAACAAAATGTTGTTGTATACAGTATAATTGCTTCTAATGGTAACATTATTCCTATCTTGCCAAAGGTATTTAATTTCTTTCCAAACATTATCTTTGTTCTGTTCTTTCGCAATGTCTCGTAATGAAGACGAAATGAAATTTTCAAGTGCAACTTGTTGAATATACATGAGGCTGAAATTTGCTTGGCAGAAGATGGCTGCGACATCTTTTCTGATTGTTGCTGAGAGAACGGGATAGTACATTTGCTACAAAATTTTTCGCACGGGAAATGTGAACAATTGTAAAATCAAATTCCGGTAAATAAAGTTAACATCTACTTAATCTCTCATGCGTAAATTTGGCGGAAAGTAAAAACTGTATAGCTATATGTTCTAAACGGTAGTATGGCTTCCATAACGAACATGCCTAATTATGGTATATGCCCATACAACACATAATGTTTCAAGCTCTGTAACTGAATAGTTCCGTTAAGCAGGTGATAGAATGCAACTTGCAAATGCGATGTTTTTTATTACTTTAGTACCATCTTCTTCGATTTCCTGAAAATTATGTACACCTAGAGCGGTGTTAGAACTGTCTGTAGCAATGGAAAAATTTGTGGTGGGATCTGGGTGTGATAAAAGTGGTGCGTTCAACAAGGCATGTTTCAGATTAATAAATTCAGATTGTGCCCGTCAACTGGCATAATCTACGGGTGTCCAAGGCAGAGTAATGAATAAATTTACGAAAAAAGTTTATTAGAAAACTACGGAGTTGTTTCTTAGTCTCTGGAACAGTAATATTACATAAAACTTGAGGTTTTTCAGGGTCAGGCGCAATGCCATCTGTTGAGATTATATGTCCAAGAAGTTTTATGGAGGTTTTGCCAAAGTGCTGTTTGCTAAGTTTAACTGTGAGTCCTCGTGCACGAAAAGCTTGTAACAGCTGTTAAAGAATGAAATTATTTTGAGAGCAATTAGCTTCTGCTATAAGGACGTCGTCTACGTACGTTGTGATTCTATCTTTAAGTTCTTTCTGAAGTATCGTGTTCATACCACGAATAAGTGCTGCTGAATAAATTGTTAAGCCAAACGATAATTTGCAAAATAGATAAAAATCACCAAAACAGAAAAAAAGCTGTGTACTTTCTCCGGTTCGGATGGAGCTGAATCTGCCAAAACCCGTATTTAAAGTCTAAGGTGGAATAGATAGGAGTACCATGAAATTTCTGAAGAAGTTCTGATGTCTGTGGGCGATCTGTTTCATTTAACGTGACGAGAATCAAGTACAAGGCGAAATGAGCCGTCTTTTTTGTTGACAATGTGAAGCGGGTTTATGTATGGACTAACTGCCGGTTCGATATGTCTTGGTCTATCATAGCTTGTAGTTCTTTCTTGATTTTGATGTAAGGAATAGGATAATGTTTGGCTTTAAATGTGCTGTACTGTTTAACTCGAAATTCATACACAAAACCGGACGTAATACCAGGGATGTTATAAAAAATGGGGCTTTCTGTAAAAGAATATTGCGTAGTTGACTACGTCCGTCACCTATATTCGCGTTGCTCTGTTTTACTTTCTCAGAAATCGTTTGTATTACGTCGTAATAAAATTCGTAGTTGTGTACATACGTACCTGCGAGAAAGGTGGAATGCCAGTCTATGTTACAGGATGTAGAAATGACTTCCGTTCGATTAATTGCCTGTTCTTATACTGATAATGTGTGCTGAAATTTCAATGCAATCTGTTCTTTTCTATCTTTTAACATCAAATAAGACTTTTTGAAATCGATAATTGCGTCGTGTTGTACAAAAAATTCTTGCCCAAAATAACGTCTATTGTAAATAAAAGAACAATCCAAAAGTTTGTGGTAAACGTATGACCTGTGTCTGTAGTTCTACATCTACTTCTTTACCGGATACTGCACCTCTTACTTTAGTTTTGCCTGGTGGTAACGTAGGATAATTGTTTTCGTTGTTACGTTTATTGAAAGTTTCTTTATTTATTACCGAAATAGGTGATCCAGAATTTATTACTGCTGAAAATGTGAATGACCTAGTTTTTACTTCAATAACAGGGTGGGAAATAGTTCTTTGTATAATTGGTTTTTCATGTAAAAGCGTATCTCGGATATAGTCAAAAGTAATGACATATTCGTGAACAAAATCTTATGTATCAAAGGTGTTGCTCACGTTGCTGGAAGATGTAACCGATACTGTATCTAGTCATATTCTTTCTGGCGTGCTGTTATTTGCGGGAGGATGCTGTGTCATTTCAACTACCTGTACTGTTCTGTCACCTCGTCCTGAAGTACTAGGTTGAGGATGATATCGTATGTCTGGTTCATTCATGATAATCTGTGGTTGTGGATGGTTCTGCTGCTGACAAAACCCACCGTTATTAAATGTGCGTTAAAAACTGTGCTCATTGCATTTACGTTTGTCATGGTAGTTACTATTATGCGACGCGTTGCGATGAGAGTTGAAATAATGGTTTTTCTGTGCGTATTGGTTTCCTTGTTGCTGAGCGTTACTGCTCGGCGGAGCCGATGCTAACATGCAGACGGCGTAATATCGAAGTTTGGCTGACCTTGGAAATTACATTGTTGGTTAGGTATGCAAACAAGCTGCTTCTGTTGCTGTTGTGGGATAAAGCCTTGATTGTTGCGAAAATGTTGCTGAAAATTTTGTGCATACTACTGATTAAAATTCTATCTGTTATTTAAGTCGTGCTGACAGTTCTCGTCATTTCCGGAACGTCTATCTCCCTTGCTATTAAAATAGCGTGGCTGGTCGTAGTTGCCATATACCTGTTGGCCTTGGTTATGTTGTGGAAAATTTTTATTTATGAATGAATAATCTGACTGCTGGTCTTCCAAAAGCTCTAATAAATCTCTAAATGATGAAATGTTTTCTTTCTGTTGTCCAGTTAAGAGCGATACTGTTAACGATCGTGGTAATTTTGAAATACATAGCTCGATTAGTGCTGACTCGCTGTATGGTTCGCATAAAATATTGGTTTTGCTGTACCATATGTTAAAGATTTGCGTGAGAGTGGAGAAATTTGAGTTATCGTAATTCGGTAGGCTGATTAATTGATCCTTGATATCGCGCTGTGTCGTTTTCGACCGATATGCCGACAGAAAAGTATTTTGAAATTCTTCTACTGGGTAACAATGCCTTGTGATCGGGGACATGACACACATCGATGCCCGAGCCAGGATTCGAACCTGCAACCGTGGCAGTCGCGCGATTCCAGACTGTAGCGCCTAGAACCGCTTGGCCACTCCGGCCGGCAAACTTCATGCTGTAAAGATGACATTTTTCGACGTAGCATATTATTGGATGTACCTAACTCACTGATTGTTTGCTGCATGTTTTGAAATTAGGGTATCTGATTGAAGGAAACTGGTGACATATCGTCTGAAATGTCAGCATCGTTCTCGATAACGTCAACCCTACAGCCTAATTCATCAAATTTTTCAGTTAGTGCTTTTACCCGATTGTCATTTCTGGCGTCACAAGCATCAATCTGATTTTGAATTTTACGCGTGGTATTGTTTAATTTCTTAACGTCTGCTTTAATGGCATCGTGATCCTGTACTAATTCCAGTTCTTCAAGTCTGCCAGTACCTATGTAAAAGTCTTCCGTGTATTTGTTTTCTATGGTCTGAATACTAGGGTCTGTTTTTGTTTTGGTCTGAATACTAGAGTCTGTTTTCAGATCGGTAAGTTCATCCTGAAATTCTGTGTTCGATTGTTTGACTGTGTTAATTTCATCCGATACTGTAGCAATGTCGGTGTCAGCGTAAATTTTTGCTTTCGGGAACAAGTTACACTTACCTTCCTGTCTCTGTGTAGTAATTGTTTGTATGAATTTTTTATTTACTTTGTTCTGTTCTTGTATGAATTTGCAGTAACGTTTTTCGCCGTTTTGTAGGTGGTAATTAAAACGTTCGTCAATTTGTGTGTTCTGTTGTTCAAATTTCTCGTCAATTTTCGCATGAAAAGCGCGCGAAAGTTCTGCTGATGCTGCTTTAATGTCATCGTGTAACTGTGTTGTGTTTTCTGAACATTGTTTAGCGACTGCGTTGATTTAATCTCTTAAGTAATTTTGTTGTTGGTTCGTGTGTGTTGCATATCTCTTGTGCAACGTATCTGATTTCTTCACTACTGTTCCTGGCACAGGTCATAATTCCCTCACGTAATTTTTTTTTTTTTTTTAGTTTTATTGCATTGCACGGCAACGGCTGTAGTCTGTTCAGTAAACTGTTCATTATTCTGTCTGAAATTTTCATTGGTTTGTTTGATCGAGCTGTCGTGTTTTTCATTCGACTGTTTGAAATTTTCATTAATTTGTTTGTTCGACTCATTAAGTTGTAGCAATATTGCCGTAACTTGATCAACGTCAAAATTAGGGACTCTGTTTTTTAAGCTGTGTGATAGTGTATCTGCATTTAATACTTGTTTGTAACCATTTGGTCATTTTCCGATTCATGAAAAGGTCTGCTGATTGGTTGTGCACTATTGGTCACTACATCGAAACCAAATAAATCCGATGCATTTTGAGTAAATTGCTCATTTTCATTAGTAACATTTAGCTGCTCACTGTGTCAATTCTTCATATCCGATGTGTGATACTGGGCAGCGTTCGTTGTAGTGGAACGCGCCGCGTCATCAATTATTGTTGCATTTCATTTACTGTGGACATAATTTGATCTCTTTGTTCATCGTTTGAATTTGAAATGTTACTGGTGGTTGACACGCACTGATTATCTAAGGTTGAAGAATTAGAACTGTTAGACTCTAGTATCATCAGTTTAACTACTCAAATCACCGTTTTCGTTCATTGCACTTCGCGATATACTGTTTGCATTTTTTCGCGGCATTTTCATAAGTCAAAGGTGGACAAAAAATCAAACAAACACAAAGCGGACACAAAGTGAAGCAAGTACAATGACAATAAAGGGAAATAAATTGTCGATGGTCTTTGAAAAAATATGACAAATTAGCAAATGCATTGCGCCAGATTCAAACTACACTTAACACTGGGTAAGTAAGAGCAGATATATAGGTGACTATTTCCCAAAAAAATTCTCAAAATTACCATCCTGGCCGGATATCGGGAAGTGTAACCTTCCCGTATAAAAAATAATAAAAATGATATTTTTTTGTTAATATCTTAACTCACGAAAACATAAATTTCGACGTAAGCAGCGCTACACCATGTCCCTGTGAAATCAGTCTGAGTCTGTCCGTGAGAAATAAACTGAAAAATTCTTAAGTCATGATTGCGTCGCCGGATAACGCTGTCTATATATCTGCTCGTAAATGGCACAGCTTGGTGCAATGCTGGTCTATCTACTAACACTGGATAACAGTTGTCTGAGATCTGAATTATTAGAAAAACTGACTATGCTTATTGACACAGCTGCACAGCTGGTTGTCGGATTACTAAAGAACACATGACTATGATCTGCGAAAATTTCTGAAATATTGAAATTTAAATAAATAACTGGATCGGGACTGGTAATGACTTAAGGCAAAATTATTCCTTGCTTTTTTGTAGACTGGTAAAGTTATACTCCTTTACATTATTGATAAAGATCTGCAATGCATTATATGAAAAATTTAATATTACAAATCTGGGTCTACTGGTGGTGACGAATCACAAAGATTGAAACAAATTCATATTAACATCTCAGACAAGTGACTTAGCTACGTGCATACCAATAAAAATAATAAAATTTACCTTACAATACCTGGCTACCAGCGACAGACTACAACTGCCCTGTAGCAGCGAGCGACTGCAGCTACCGCCGAGACTGCTCTGACCTGCGACTCTATTGCACCAGAGATATTTTCTGTCGCAGGCAGCGCGTGAGCAATACATCGAAATTACATTTGCTTCAGCAGAGTGGTGATCCCCTTACACACTCACAAAGCAAAATAGTATTGTGCAATATATCTTGGATAAATATATGCCGAGCAAAGATACTGGAGAGAACTGCCATATTTGAACAGGGTTGTTGGTAAGCTGCTCTGAAAGCAAAGCGATCGTAACCGCAGAACGATGCCACAATTTAGCCCAAGGAGTACCACGCGTGGAGCGTTCAACGAACTAGAAAGTAAAATTCTGACAATAAAATCCTAAAAGTCTGAGCGTAATGTTAAAGCAGTAAACTGATCAAAGCCGTCCGTCCAGATATTCAGTGACAGTAACAGTCCGGAAATAAAAGATGAAAGAGGAAATCGGAAATACTAAATTCAGTTTTTCTCTTTCGCTGAGGAGGATTATAATACTGCGGTTCCTCATTTGGATCGACCCACGAACATCAAAATGACACATACGAAATAAATGAGTGCAAGAAAGAAAATCAAAGGAAATGCTAAATAGATGAGTTGCCAATACGATTCTACATAGAGTATGCGAAACAACTTGCTACTCTCCTAGCAGCAGTATACCATAGGTCGCTACAGGAACGAAGCATTTATGTTAATTGGAAAAAACGTGCAGATTATTCCCGCCTTCTGGAGGGTTCGTCGAACACCAGCACGAAACTATAGGTATATAGCACTGACGTTAGTCTATTGTACATTTGTGGAACACTTTCTATGCTTGTGTATTACATTTCTGGAGACCGGAAATCGCTCTGTAGAAACTAACATGAAATCCTCAAATAATGACTGTATGAAACCCAGCTCCTTTTAATATCAGTTTGTAGTCTCCCACGACTGGTATCGATTAGAATAAACTGAATTAAATCATTCTGCGTGTTAGAACGTGTCATTTACTTTTTTTATAATGACACCTCCCAATGCCCGAAATGATTTTATTTAAACTCGCTCTGTTCGTCTACGAGGCTAAGAGAGCAGTAGATACGAAAACCCAAGTTAATGCCTTGATAACGAGATGCATTCATATATATATATATATATATATACGACCAATTATGCTGGAAGTTCGAACGCAGGTTGGTCGTAAATGATGCTGTTGTATACAGAGAAGCTGCAGCTCTAGAAAATTGTAAAAAAAAAATGCAGGAGGACCTGCAGATAATTCAGCATAAATACGAAGAAAGACTCGTAACTGCATGATGACAGAAACAATACAGTCACTGGAAGCAGTCATAGCCATTAAATATCAGGGGAAGGCGTACGCAGCGATTTAAAGAGGAACGATGACATAAAACTGTTCACAGATGCCAGACTGAAATCATTGGTTGTGACTGGTTATAGTATATAGAGAGAAGAGCAGCGCATTTTGCCACAGATTCATATAGCAAGAGCAGAAGCATCACAGTGACCTTCGCCCAGTTTCAGCCGTAGGCGCAGTGAGAGAGGGTTGTGGATAGCAGTGTGGTTTACTGTTATAATTCGAAAGAGGGTACATTCCTAGAAGGGAGCCTATCAGTACAATGCTTCCTTGTTCTTCTATTTCGTGAAAAGTCTTTGAAGGTAAAGTTTCTGTTCACACGGATGCTTCTTAACAACTGAGTTCCCGCGTACTATTGGCGCCTGGAGTTCAGATATAGATGTAGATTATGAAGGGATCACAACCGGTTGCGTCCATACATTAGCCATCTTCAGATAATATGCGGCAGGCAGCATGTGATGAGTGAAGCATCATGCTGAGAACAGTATGAAAAAGCATGTTGTCATTATTGGTTACGATGGTTATAATGATGGTGAGAACTATTTTTTGAGATTTTGGGACGTCACTAACAGACGTCTCGAGCGGAGGAAGCGATGGTAGGGGATATGTCTTGTCCTTAGCAGCGAGATGGGCCAGCAGTGAAGGATGCTGGCTGCCGCACCCTTCTACGATGGACGTTCAATAAGTAATGCAACACTTTTTTGTTAGCCAGTTTCGTATGAAAAATGAAGAATCTGTTGTGAGAAATCGTGGAAAATTCGCGCTTCTGCTCCTATAGTTTCAGGAAGTTTCAATTCATGGTGGCGCTACATGTAGCCTTCAAAATGGCGTCTGTAACGGAGATCCGTTCAAAGCATAGAGCTGCCATTGAGATTCTTTCGGGGGAAAACTAGAACACTACAGATATTAAAAAGCGCTTGTAGAATGTCTACGGAGACCTGGCAGTGAATAAAAGTACCGTGAGTCGATGGGCAAGGCATTTGTTACTACCGGAATAAGGTCGCGCTAGTATGTCTGACCACCTACGTGTTGGCCGGCCGCACGCAGTTGCGACTCCTGCAGTGTAGGAACTTGCTTCCACTTGCTTTCGAGGTGATCAATGGATGCGATCAGACACCTTGCTGCGCAACCGGACTTTTCTGCTGGTACTGATAACACACCCGTCCACCAGCTGGGCTACTCAAGGCGTGTAACCGATGGCTTCCTCGCCGCCTAACACTATACCCTACAGGGCAACGAAGGACCGAGACAATTCAGCACCACAGGCAAGTTACGCGCCCGACAGGAGCGACAGAAGCTCACAAAACTTCACTGGACCGTTCTGCCTGACCCACCGTACAGCCCGGATCTTGCACCTTCCGACTTCCTTCTGTATGGACCAATGAAGGACACACTCCGCCGGAAGCAGCACGTGAAGGCTGCACCAAGACGTTGGCTCCGACGTCGGCGACTAGCGTGGTCCATGCGGGCAATCAGGCCCTCCAAGTAAGATGGCGTAAGGCCGTCGCGATGAAATGAGATTATTTTGAAAAATAGGAGTTTGTAGCCAAAAGAGTGGGGAATAATGTGATGTACTGGGATCCTGAATAAAACCAACAAGCTTTCAGAAAAAAGATGTTGCATTACTTATTGAACGCCTCTCCTAAAATGGCTGTAGAAATTTCAGAAAAACATCTCATAAACGCGCTACAGTAAAACCAAAGACACCACAGAGACCTCGCCGATAAGATGAGCTCATTTCAGCATATATCGTAACTTTACGATAATTATTATAAAAAATACAAACGATTGAGATTAAGAATATTAGATAGGCATCGTAATTAACAAACACTTTACGCTGTGACAGCATATGATATATCAAATAAAATCTGAGGATCTGAGCAACAACAACAAAAAATAACATTTCATTTGTTTCTTCTTCGTCGTCATCTTCTTGTCGGCTCTACAGCTCTCTCTGGTCCTTGGCCTTCTCTAGGACGTAATCCCGTTTGTCCCTGTCCAGTGTCTTCCGTCTCCAACCACTGCCACCAATAATTTTTAAATTTTCTTGTATGTCATCCAAGTATCGAAGTCCTGGTGTTGCCTGCTTCTTCGTCCCAATGCGTTTTGCAGCAGTGCTGTTTTTCTGTGTTCTCATGTTCCATGCGGAAAACATGACGGACCCATTTCAGGCGATTTATTTTAATGAACTTCATGATTTTAAGATCTTTATATTGTCTGTAAATTTCAGAATCATATCGTCTACGTCATGCTCTATTTTCATTAGTTGCCCCTAGATTTTGCGTAACACCTTTCGTTCAAAACATCCTATTAGCTCTTCAAAAAATGGTTCAAATGGCTCTGAGCACTATGAGACTTAACTTCTGAGGTCATCAGTCCCCTAGAACTTAGAACTACTTAAACCTAACTAACCTAAGGACATCATACACATCAATGCCCGAGGCAGGATTCGAACCTGCAACCGTAGCGGTCGCGCAGTTCCAGCCTGTAGCGCCTAGAACCGCTCAGCCACTAAGGCCGGCTATTAGCTCTTCATACTGTTGGGTCAGTGTCCAGGTTTCGGTGCCATACGTTAATACTGAACTTATTAAAATTGGCAGTTGGTTCATCTGGACATATTTCTGAACTTAAGTTGTGGGGCCAGCCAATAACAGCATTTGTTAGCTAGTTGGATGCGCCGCTTTATTTCCGTACTAACATCATTCTGTGATGTTACCATTGTTCCCATACAGGTAATTCACTAACAGATTCTATTAGCACCTGGTGAATTTCTAACATTGTACTTAGTTCTGCTCGTATTATTGACTTGTATTTGGTTTTACTGATGTTCAATTCCAGTAGCATTCCTATTGCTGGTACCTCCGGCGCCCTATATGTTTCTTTAGCAACTAGTTCTGTTCTTGCAATAAACCGCGTCATCTGTATAGGCCAGAAGCTACAACATTTTATTGTATATTGTGCCTATTGTGTTGACTTGAGATGTTCTCGTTAACTTCTCTAGTGCTATGTTAAAAACCACAATGAGAGAGCGTCCCCTTGCCTGGTCCAAGTTAATTTCAAAAGTTGGTGTTAAATTTCCTTGTATCCGTACTTTATGAACTACTTTCTCCGTAGTCAAACTTATGAGGCGTATTAATTATTGTGGTATGCCTAGTTCATATATAGCTTCAGTAAGCTTATTTCTTTTTATGATGTCATATGCTGATTTAAAATAAACAAATATATGATGTGTTTCTGCATTGTTTTCCCTTTTTTACAGTATCTGCCTCAGGGTGGATATTTGGTCAATAGTTGATTTACCAGAGCTAAAGCCTGCGCGATATTTCCTAGTTGCTTTCTCTGCAAAAGCAGCCCTTACATGGGTAACAAGTGGGAAGGTGAATATTTCATATGCGGTGTTCAGTAACGTAATTCCCCTACAGTTTGTTCATTCCAGGATGTCCCCTTTCTTATGTATACCAGTATACCGCATAACACGCCAATATTCCAATAACCTGGGATGATTTTTTGATTCCACATGTCTGAGAACAAAGAGTGTATCCATCTAACGAGATTAGCTCCACCAAATTTAATAAGCTCAGTTGGCAGATGACTTAGTGTTGGCAAACTTCTTTAGCTAGCCGAACGTCTTGCATCGAGGGCATCCCATTTTCCTCCTCTTCCACTTGTTGGTTTTGGGTTGGTTTCCATGCTTCAGCATTCTCTGCCCAACGATGTACCACTCCTTCCAGGTGTTGTTTTTGGCTGAAATTCTTTTCTAAGACTATTGATCTTTCTGTTGAATTTCCTGCTTTCACTAGCGTCATTCAGTGATTCGGTGCCCTGCAACTGTCTTCCGAAAAAGCTTGTCTTCTTTGCTTTCAGAAGCCGCCCTTTTCCTCTGTAGTCGTCCACAAGTATTCTTGTTCTTTGACATGTATATTTTTCTCAAAAAAAAAAAAAAAAGGTTCAAAATGCTCTGAACACTATGGGACTTAACATCTTTGGTCATCAGTCCCCTTGAACTTAGAACTACTTAAACCTAACTAACCTAAGGACACCACACACATCCATGCCCAAGGCAGGATTCGAACCTGCGGGCGTAGCGCACGCGCGGTTCCAGACTGAAGTGCCATGAACCGCTCGGTCACAGCGGCCGGTCATCCTTTTCTATGTTTTATTCTTTGTTCTTGTTGCCTCCTCACAGTCTTCATCATACCACTGATTCTTTCTGATCTGTAGTTCCATAGCAATCACCTCTTCTGCAGCAGCCTGTATTTCCTTTTTTATTTTGTTCCACTGCTTATTTATGTTAAGAGTGTAGTTCTGCAGGATTCCTGTCAGTCTCTTTTCCAAACTAATAGCTAGGTATTAAGCCTTCCTTGGGTCCTTGTTCTGAGACATTATTTTGTCTTTCTTTTTAATTTTATGTGCATTTGAAATTCTCTCTCTAATTTTTGCTTGGAGGAGGTAATGGTCAGGATCCATATTAGCACTTCTGGAACTACGGCAGTCTAGAACATCAGAGCCATGTCTGGTGTCTATTAATATATGGTCAAATTGGTTTCTAGTATTGTGACATCCAGGTCATTTTATGTATATTCTTGTGCTGGGACGATGTGCTAGAAACTACCAAGTGAAGTGATGCTGCAAAATTTATCAGGCGGTGTCCGTTATTATTAATCTCTTTATGGAGACTGTATTTACCACCGGTAAGGGAGAAGACCCGCTCCTGTGCTACCTTCGCATTCTTATCTCCAACCACAATTTTTGTATCATTTTTTTGACACTGTCGATAAGCTTGCTCCTCTTTCTCATAAAGATCTCCTTCTCTTCTGGTGTTTTCTCTTCAGTAGGGGTATGTGAATTTAGGGGACTGTAGTTAAAGAATTTGCCCTTTTTTCCCATATAAAATATCCTTGGACTTATTTCTTTGAATCCTAATACTAACTGTTCAGCGCATTGGTTGAATATAAATCCCACACCAAATATGTGTTCATTATTGTGGCCGCTGTAGTACATAGTAACCTCGGTTTCTGGAAGGTACCCTGTCCTGTCCATCTTATCTCTTGCACGGCCATGCTATCCACCTTGCATGTTTTCACTATTTCAGTAAGGTTTCCAAGGGCTCCGACTCTTGAAAAAGTCTGTACATTCTACGATCGAATTCTCATTTTCCCTTTTACTTTGCCATGTCTCTGCCTTAGGACCCATCCGGCTCTATTTCCTTGACCTTCCGTAATAAGACTTCTTCCCGGTATGGGTTATCAGCCTATAGGCCAACCCCCTATTCTTCATATGACCATTTCTCTCGCTCTCGTCTACCTTGGCCCTGTTTCTCAGTAGGGTTGGGCACCCTATCTTCCACAGGGCTGTTCATGTTCTCTGGATTCACCAACTTAGAGGTGAGAGACGGGACTGAGTAGGACAGATTAAGTGGCCTTTACTTGTTTACAGTCATATTTTACGCATCAGTGTCCGATTTGAAACCCTTACAGTCTATTTTATAACGGCATCATTATGCAAATGTGCCATTACGCTGCGGTCTCCACAGCTAAAAGTAATACGAAAGCAGCATGAGTTACTCAATTCCTTTCTTATTATCCAAGATGATAAATATTTAAAGTGTAAGTTTGGATTCCTTAGAAATGTTGGAACACGTGAAGCAATACTGACCCTACGACTTATCTTAGAAGCTAGATTAAGGAAAGGCAAACCTACTTTTCTAGCATTTGTAGACTTAGAGTAAGCTTTTGATAACGTTGACCGGAATACTCTGTTACCAATTCTGAAGGTGGCAGGGGTAAAATACAGGGAGGGAAAGGCTATTTACAATTTGTACAAAAACAGATGGCAGTTATAAGAGTCGAGGGGCATGAAAGGGAAGCAGTGGTTGGGAAGGGAGTGAGACGGGGTTTTATCCTATCCCCGATGTTATTCAATCTGTATATTGAGCAAACAGTAAATGAAACAAAAGAAAAATTCAGAGTAGGAATTAAAATCCATGGAAAAGAAATAAAAACTTTGAGGTTCGCCGATGACATTGTAATTCTGTCAGAGGCAGCAAAGGGCCTGGAAGAGCAGCTGAACGGAGTTGACAGTGTCTCGAAAGGAGGATATGAGACGAACATCAACAAAAGCAAAACGAGGATAATGGAATGTAGTCGAATTAAGTCGGGTGATGCTGTGGGGATTAGATTAGGAAATGAGACACTTAAAGAAGTAGATGAGTTATGCTATTTGGGGACCAAATAACTGATGATGGCCGAAGTAGAGAGGATATAAAATGTAGACTGGCAATGGCAAGGAATGCGTTTATGAAGAAGAGAAATTTGTTAACATCGAGTATAGATTCAAGTGTTAGGAAGTCGTTTCTGAAAGTATTTGTGTGGAGTGTAGCTATCTATGGAAGTGAAACGTGGACGATAAATAGTTTAAACAAGAAGAGAATAAAAGCTTTCGAAATGTGGTGCTACAGAAGAATGCTGAAGATTAGATGGGTAGATCACATAACTAATGAGGAGGTATTGAATAGAATTGGGGAGAAGAGAATCTTGTGGCACAACTTGACTAGAAGAAGGGATCGGTTGGTAGGACATGTTCTGAGGCATCAAGGGATCACCAATTTAGTATTGAGGGGCAGCGTGGAGGGTAAAAATCGTAGAGGGAGACCAAGAAATGAATACACTAAGCAGATTCAGAAGTATGTAGGCTGCAGTAGGTACTGGGAGATGAAGAAGCTTGCACAGGATAGAGTAGCATGGAGAGCTGCATCAAACCAGTCTCAGGACTGAAGACCACAACAACAACAACAACAACAAGTTTATTCAATCATATATGTATTTATTACACAAATCACCATTAATAAATTCATTAAGCAAATAACAGACGTCGTTGATTCGTCACACGGCTGGCGCCAGTACCTCTTCCGTGTAATGTCATGTTTGCCATCTATTTCGCTTTGGCCGGCCGTGAGTCAGTTGTTCATCGGGGTTTCGGCAATTTATGTCTGCAGCGCCGAGGCAGCAGGAGTCACTGTGTGGTCTGTCGGTTGCGGTCACAACGGGGTCGGGGGTTGCCCCTTACTTGCTGTGCCAGGTCATTGCGGGTGTATTACTGGAGTGCTGCGGCCGGAGACAGCGGAAGGGTTTCGGTTCCGGCACGAGGCGTGGTGTAGGCTTTTATCGCCAACGCAGTGCATGTTGAGAAGAAGAGCTTGCCAGAGCGTCACCTGGCATTAACCGCTCGCCTATGGTGTGTCTTTGATTTAAAAACGGGTGCAATTGTGTGCCTATGTATATTTGTTAATGGTTAACTGATGTTGTCTTCAGTGTGACTTTGGTGACGAGTCTGAACGTCAAAGATATTTCACACGTGGCATGATAACGGGGCTTGGGTTTCCCGTCTTAGTTTCCTACCACTTGATGAAGGACCTGCAGCTATATGTAACGAAGCCTGGTGAGCTGCTCATAATTGAGTGATTGTACCGGGTGATCAAAAAGTCAGTATAAATTTGTAAACCTAGTAAACCACGGAATAATGTAGACAGAGAGGTAAAAATTGACACACATGCTTGGAATGACATGAGGTTTTATTAGAACAAAAAAAAAAAAAAAACGAAGTATTGCTGGACGCGTGAAAGCTCTCATGCGCGCGTCGTTTGGTGATGATCGTGTGCTCAGCCGCTACTTTCGTCATGCATGGCCTTCCAGGACCCCAGACCTCAATCTGTGCGATTATTGGCTTTGGGGTTACCTGAAGTCGCAAGTGTATCGTGATCGACCGACATCTCTAGGGATGCTGAAAGACAACATCCGACGCCAATGCCTCACAATAACTCCGGACATGCTTTACAGTGCTGTTCATAACATTACTCCTCGACTAAAGCTATTTTTGAGGAATGATGGTGGACATATTGAGCATTTCCTGTAAAGAACATCATCTTTGCTTTGTCTTACTTTGTTATGCTAATTATTGCTATTCTGATCAGATGAACTGGCATCTGTCGGACATTTTTCGAACTTTTGTATTTTTTTAGTTCTAATAAAACCCCATGTCATTCCAAGCATGGGTGTCAATTTGTACCTCTCTATCTACATTATTCCGTGATTTATTCAGTTTTCAAATTTGTACTGACTTTTTGATCACACGGTACATCTAAAGTAGTTGTAACCTTGGTGATTAAGTAGCAAAATCTGCGCCTTAGTTTATGAGTAACGAAATACTACACTGTCTCGTAAAACTACATGACACTCCATGAAAGTGTAGTTCTGGTGGGCTCTTGCCCGTTTTAAGCAATACTCAGCTGTTATTATCACGTTTAAAGGAACAATCTTATCTACGCGTTTATTGTAGGATTTAAATGAATTCTTAAGTGTTGAGTTTAAAATTTTGTTGGGAGCTTTCCTGTTTTAATGTTATGTTTTATTCTTTTATGTGATATGAATGTGCAATTGGAAGTGTGTTGTTGTAGTTGATTTATGTTTCAGTTGTGCGGAGCGCCGTGTATTTCGTCCGGTACGGTGAGGCGTGGTACCGGGGCTTGACGTGGAGCTGCGATTCGTTACACTGGACTCTGTCTCGTCCTTAAGTTGAGTTTTGCTGTTCTCTTTGTTCCTGGCTCTGTCAGGTCGTTAAGCTTTGTTGCTCGTCCCTCCGCCGCTTTGGCGAATGCACCTTTCGCTCGAAATATGAATTTAAACCTGTAAAACTGAGTTTCATTCTCTAATTAGTGCCCGATCAGATAGCTGTAGCCTCCACCTTATTAATTCTTTACTCCCTTATCAGCCATTTGTTTATTATATTTGTACCTTGTGTGCTGGCTCTGAAGTTTAATTTTTATAAGGGAAGGTTTCATGTGCGTATGTTCTCGGGGAATGTTTAGGCATTTCTAATTCCTTTAATTAAAGAGGTAATCAATTTCAAAAACTGTATATTTTGGGACAACCTGTACATTAACTGGGATTATTTGCATGCTACATTGTCCTCTACTCACCCCATTTGTTTGTGGTGGTCAGCATTGAACTTGGATAAGTATTTAAGTGTGCAAATTGGCGCGCACAATGTCTTTGATCTTTTTCGTTCACGTTTTGACAGTAGTCTTTCCTGGTGAATCTTTCCGGTAAATACGCGAAAGGTAGTATTTGGGGATAGCTTCCGAGCGGCGAAGTGGTCATGCGGGTTAGTAGTTCTACTAGAAGAGGATACACAGCAACAACGTTCATTTTTTAAGAGATGCAAATGATGAAAAAAATGTCCGGTAAATTACATGCCCACAACATTAATTTGAAGCACGCATTTCCTACGTTACACGTCGGTGAATTAATCACGAAAGATGACTAGAATACATCGTCGAAGAGACCTGAAGGAGTTCATCCTAAGCATTGAGGATGAACTGCGCTTTTGCAGGATCGTCTAACGACTGCCGCTGCATATGCAGTACCATACTTTTCAGTAAGAGACTGCTGCGAAATTTATTTCAAGCACATTTCAGCCAGCAGCAAGATAATACATGTGGCGTGGAGCAACAGCTATCCAGGTCTCCAGTGTGCGCAGAAACGCAGATGAACAGACAAACAGTGTCCGCCCCAGCGCGGCCTGTTCTGCTTACCTGAGCTGTGTGCGCGTCTGCTGTTTCCTCATTACACACGTGCGCAGCAGTTTCGCTGCGCAGTCGGCATGTTCACACAGTAGACTGTTTCCAAAAGATTTAGCCGACTTCACACGACTGCAGGTTCCGTCTTCATGAATATATACAGAAACTTGGAGTGTGCCTTAATATACTCATCGAAACTAAAATTATGCCTTATAGCCAGTGGGAAGAGGCCAGTTTATTTGGCTGTAGGTGTCTCTCTGGTGCAGCTGGTTCGCTGGATTTGGCTTTTCACACAAATGCGAGAACGTTCCGAAAATTTCATTTTTCAACAGAAAGGAGCAGCTCGTACTGGCCCGCGCTTGTAAAAGCATTTTTTAACCCTGAAGTCCCATCTGGCCACAATATTATTGCACTTGGCCTCCCGTGGCTGTTATCAATAACACGCAGAGACGATAAACAAGTACAGTGGCGACTAAGGAAAGAGCATCGCAGTGTGAGATATGTCAAGACAGTTGTGCATACATTATCAAGTGGAATGTCACGGATAAAAACTCAGGATAAGCCCAGCGAAGCGTCCTCATTCGCATGTTCACAATACTGTGGTCGACTAATAGCCGCCCCTATTTTTTTTGCTTTACTGCACGCGTGTTCCAAATTCGCACTTTAGGGCCCAAAATTAGGTAACTGCGGCTATTTATGGTATTTATGGTTGTTGTAGACTTATAGTGAGTTTAGCTTTTAAAAAATGGTTCAGCAAAGAGAGGTTCTGCAGTTAAACATAATAAATAGCAATAAAGGCCAATAGAAACTTTACCATACTAAGCAAACTCGCAAAAAAAAAAAAAAAAAAAAAAAATCTGGCGACTGTGAAAGGCATCGATATACTTGGAGAAATACGTGGTTAAACTGTGCTGTCTTACAATAGATTTATTCACAGCCGGCCGGTTCCGATCATTGATCACCTTCACAGTGAAAAAATATTATGACAACTTCACATGTCATACATGCTGTTCAACCAGAAAAGAAGCCATAGCTGACTTGCAAACATCAGAAAAAGATACTTCACCCCATAATACCGGCTTAAGCAAACAGAAAACATTGAGCCGGCCGGTGTGGCCGAGTGGTTCTAGGCGCTACAGTCTGGAACCGCGCGACCGCTACGGTCGCAGGTTCGAATCCTGCCTCGGGCATGGGTCTGTGTGATGTCCTTAGGTTAGTCAGGTTTAAGCAGTTCTGAGTTCTGTGAGATTGATGACCTCAGATGTTAAGTCCCATAGTGCTCAGAGCCATTTGATTTGAAGAAAATATTGAAAAATGAAACCATGTGACAGCAGTAAGTGCATGGCACCCCTACTGCTGCCTCTGTGCACTTACTGCTTTTACATGGTTTCATTTTTCAATATTTTATGATTGCTTAAGCCGGTATTATGGCGTGAAGTATCTTTTTCTGATGTTTGCAAGTCACTTATGGCTTCTTTTCTGGTTAAACAGCAGGTATGACATGTGAAGGTGTCACAATAAGAGTTTTCTTCCACTGTGAAGATGATCAATGATTTCTCCACGTAAGTTTGCAAACTTCACTGAAATGACAGGTGAAAGGCCAAGGTTGAGCAACACAGTTTCTTCGAAGAATAAGCGAAAATGGAGAAGTGGTGTGTGCAGTACACCAGCGACAATATTTAAAGGTTAACAGTGAGCTACCTCAGCAATGGATCATTCATAATGGCCGAACGGATCTCGCTTTGCACCGTTGCCCTCCAAAGTCGTCTGGTCTCACAGCATGAGTCTTTACGGGAGGGAGAGGGAGGCTATTAAACACTTCGTCTGTGCGCCTATCTTCCCACCAACTTTGCGTAAATGCGACGTCGGTTAGCAACAGCAGTTAATTGAGTAATCTGTAAATATTCTTTTAAGACTCTAGACGAGTCTGAATAACGTCTTGATGTATGTCTGGTGGAGGGTACGTGATACGTTTCGTTCAGTTACATTAAACTTTGACTTTAATTGTAATACATACATATTACAAAAGTGTACGTATGTAGGCATGTATGCATTCGTGTGTGTTCCACATCTTCTGAACCACTGAACCGATTTTAACCAAAGTTGATGCACATGTCCCTTACTGCCAGGCAACAACCGCTGCTGGATAAGAATCACCTACGCATCATGGCGTCATAAAAAGTGAGAAGCGTGAAAAATTTCAGCATCATGCTTGACGTTTAAATTTATTACTTCTGTGCTGCTAAGTCGATTCGCAATAAATTTCCCTGGCAGTATCCACATGCCGCTAAATGTACGTACAAAATTATGTTATGGTACCACCTATAGTTCAAGAGATATGACGTCATAAACACTGAGATGCGTGAAAAACTGTCCCATCACGCATGACTAAATTTATTACTTCTTTGCTACTGACTATATTCGCAACGTATTTCGCATACAGTATCCACATATGCCACTGAATGTACCGTACACAAATATATCATTGATGCGACACATAGTTCAAGATTTATGACGACATAAAGACTGAGATGTTGAAAAAAAAAAAGCTGCTGCATTTTGTCCAGAATAGTCAGGTAAAATAACAGTATTAACCCATTTCCTCGATGGAGGGTATACTGTTGACAATATTTGGAAAAACCGAACAGTCGACGTTCTTGAAAAATCTATAAATGTTCGCACACAAAGCTGCGTCACGTGCATGCTACATAAAATGACGCAATGAATACATGCTTTTGCGAAACAGACTTAAAGTTTGCTACGTACTGTATTCCCCTGTTTCTTGTGTCTATCTTCATCCGTTTGTTTCAAAATCATGTCGTTGTCGTTTTTGTAAAAGCAGTTGCATAAGGAACATTTACTATATTTGTAGAATAATGCAAATTTTAGATAATGTCTTTGGAACCTGAAAACTCATGACACAAATGTTTTCGCGCAACTTTTAGTTGTGGCGACATGCTTGTGATAAAGATGGTATCATGTACAGAAAATTTACCTGTATGAACGACGAAGCAGATTTTTGCAAAATTCGGGTATTTAATCCTTTAATTCCGCTGTCCCGTTCAGGCTCATATCTTTTCCATTTATTTAACAATATAGCTTCCCTCAGATGCGACTGTTTCACCAGGTCAAATTGAAAAGCTTCAATTAAACTTGTGAACAGTGCATACGGAGTTTTTAAATACGTGCAGGTCAATAAAAAAACCGAAATGGAGACAGTTGGCGGACTTTCATTCATAAAATATGTATATTCCACTGGCCAAATGAACCCACTATGGATTCGTTAAAAACATAAAATATTAAACCGTGTGCTGATTAGTATCAGGAAACGGTTCATTACGTTTGGCCCTATACGCTAACATTTTTTATACGTCAGATGAATTTCGTTCAACGTTAACCCGCACAGTTAAATCACACTGCCTTGTCAAAGTAATTTTAAAGTATAGAATTTAATTCGCAAAGCGCCCCATCTGCGTGCATGTCAATTTAATGAGGTAGCTTTGTCGTTTTACCTGACTGTATTTACTTTGTAAGTAATTTCCTGATTTTTAGGTTCACGATATTATTTTCGTCTTGTTCATCGCGCTTGAGATTAATTTCAAGTTTTCTCTTCTGGACTTGTCCGAAATGTTACAAATAAACCGTCTATGAATTACGCAGTTTGTACGTTATACGTAAAATCGCGATAAAAACTTTATCTCAGATAAGCGTTGTTCATTCCAGGTATCAGTCTTGTTGTGTTATTAAATATGGATATGAATTATAGAACCTGAAAGTTATAAAACTGTCAATGTAATGTCATTACATGGTACGAGATTACAAAAAATGATTCAAAAGGCTTTGAGCACGTTGGGACTTAACATCTGAGATCATCATCCCCTACCAACTTAGAACTACTTAAACCTAACTAACATAAGGACATCACACACATCCATGCCCGAGGCAGGATTCAAACCTGCGACGGTAGCGATCACGCGGTTCCAGACTGAAGAGCCTAGAACCGCTCGGCCACCCCGGCCGGCACGAGATTACACGAGCGTTACAAATGAAATAGAGTTTTACACGTTGGGCACCCGGCGAGCAGTGGAAATACATCAGGAAGGAAAAACGTATAACATTAACTGAACTTTCTTTGGCACACGGATCATTAGCCAAATAGAGAAAAGCGTTGATAATCTTACTTGTTCATGCATGTGATGCGTCAAATCAATTTTGAATCGCGAGGACATATGGTCCATGTTATATAGCAGCTGAAGATTGGGCCGTCGCATTGGCCCAAGGAGAAGGGCAAGTCGTACGCCATAGAGAAGCACCAGAGGCGCATCCTACAAACATACGGGAGTAGGCTGGCGGATGCCCTCGTCTTGTTTAATAATGGACACCTTATAAAGAGTCTGGTTGACAAAGAGAAGCTGTGCAGATGATCCCTGCAGGGTCTACACTAAAGCGTAGACACAAAAGCATCAAGAACGCCCACGTGGAGTCACGTGACACTTGTATCTAGCAGCAACCGCTTTCACCTGCCTAAAAAACGAGAGAACAGTCGAGAATTTAAACACTCCCATCGGCACTGAGACGTAGACACAAAGCATAAACAATTTACACTGTGAGGTGTGTGAAACTAAAGAACTGCGGAAGTTATTGGCCTGCTTAAAAAATTAATTTCTGGTCATTAAGGAGGCTGCTTATAAAACACAAATGCCAGCAGATTCTTAGATGAAGCACGAGCACTAGACCATCCAGGCTTCACGCAGAGATAGCGGTTGCAAAAAAGTGTTGTGTGGCTGCCTTTACGGCAACTAAAGATTGCAGAAAACACCTGAACAACTTGTGACCAACGCTGGGAACATCCGTGTCAGTGAAATCGTGAGAGGCCGCTGATTCTCGAGTCACACACCAACCCACATAAGACAGAAAATTTCCACGCTGCACTGGGAGGCGTGGTCATTAAATGGCGATCAATCATTAAGTGGCATTGCAAATTTAGTCCTCCAATGAGTAAAACAGAAGAGATTTCTTATGCTCCCCAAGGTAGCGTTATAGGCCTTACCTATACAAACGGTTTAGGAGACAATCTAAGCAGCCGTCTTAGGTTGTTGACAAATGATGATGTCATTTATCGTCCAGTAAAGTCATGAGAAGATAAAAACCATTTGCAAAACGGTTTAGAACAGATATTTGCATGGTGCGAAAATTGGCGATCAACCTTAAGTAATGAATAGTGTGAGGTCATCCACATGAGTGCTAAATGGCATCCGTTAAACTTCGGTTACACGATAAATCAGTCAAATCTAAAGGCCGTAAATTCAACTAAATACGTAGGAATTACAATTACGAACAACTTAAATTGAAAAGAACACATAGAAATTGGGGAAGCAAAGACTGCATTTTATTGGCAAAATACTTTGAAAATGCAATAGATCTACTAAAGACACTGCCTACACTACTCTTGTCTGTCCTGTAGTCCTGCGCTATGTGGGATCCTTGCCGGATAGGGTTAACGGATTACAGGCGGAAAGTTCAAAGGTGAACAAGTTTCGTACTATCGAGAAATAGGGGAGGACATGATACAGGATTTGGAGTGGACATCATTAAAACAAAGGCGTTTATCGTTGCGGCGGGATCTTCTTACGAATTTCAATCATCAAATTTCTTCTCCGAATACGAAAATATTTTTTTGACGCCGATCTACGTAGTGAGAAACGATCATCACAATAAAAAAGCCGAAATCAGAGATTACACGAAATATATAGGTCTTCTTTTCTCCGCGCGCTGTTAAAGAGTGGAATAATAGACGAATATTGCGAAGGTAGTTCGATGAACTCTCCTCCAGGCATTTAAGTGTCAAGTAGATGTAGATGCAGATATGGCCAAGAGACGGAACATTTCGAGGACTTAAGCTTAGCGGAGTGATGGTACGGGAACAGACAGTCGGTGAGGCAGTGCAGAAGCAAGAGGATATGGGGGCTCTTCCATCCATCACCTACACCCGCCTCAAGACACTGTCATATCGCATTTGGCTACGGCACCACTCGGCGACTACGCTAGATCGTACCGGGGCATCGCCCGCTGTAAAGCCCCGGGCCGCCGATGTGAGCTGCCGTCTCACCGCCGCCACTACGAAGCTACTCGCTGTACTGACCCAGCATCTGCCGCCGCCATCACCACTTGACGAATGTTATGAAGAATAGTGAGATGACTTACTGCCCACTCCTTCCTCTTAATACTGAGCCGTGCCTACACCCAGTCAAATCGAACCAGAGATTTGTAATTTGTTTGTGTTTGCAAGAGACACTGAAAGACTGGAGTCATTTCAAATTTTATTTATCAAAACAATCTGTTCCATCTACTTATCAATCCCTTAATCTCCTAAACTTTGGCCTTTGATTTCACTTAATTATTGCCGTAGCTTAATAATTGCTCCCCTGTATGGGGTGATCCCATTAGTAATTTGCACGTGTGCTTTATCGCAGAGTTTTGAAAGATTCACTACATTTTTGGTACCCCCAATGGGAAATATAAATAGTAATTTGCATGTGATATATATATATATATATATATATATATATATATATATATATATGTGTGTGTGTGTGTGTGTGTGTGTGTGTGTGTGTGTTTGTTTTAGCAGTTTCGTTTTTGTAGTGTGTAGCTGGATTTAGCCCAAATAAGTACTGCTCATTTCGTCTTTCATGCAACGCCCAGCGTCGGTGGAAAACGTCGGTTTGTTTCTCATTAAAAACAAAATGGTTTCTAAAGTGAAAGTTTCCGTGCCCATTCGACAAACCGGCCCCCTATTAATCTGGTGCAGTATGCGTTTTGTCGATGTTTATCAACAGGGACAGTAAAGCAATAAGTAGTACTGCCGAGAATTCTTCCGGGTCGTACGGCGGTGGCCTGTGGAACTCTTCTATTCCTGACGTTTCGTCCAAAGCTACGTTGGACATCTTCGGAGGTTCTCCTGTTTGTGCTGGACGAAACGTCAGGAATAGAAGAGTTCCATGGACCACGGCCATACAACCCAGAAGAATTCTCGGCAGCTGAAACATCCGGTCGTGAAAGCCTTCATTATATGAATAACTAGCACTACATCAGCGACATTGCCTCCCTGGCCAGCACAGACTGCTACCGCAGTGCAAGAGTGCTGCCCAGTCGCTGCTGGTGTACTAGGTTATTGTTCTTTATACTGTTCCTGTTAATATATATCTTTCAAATATGTATAGAACTAGACTAATTTCAGATCACTCTATCGAATGGACACATACAATTCTGTTTTAAAGATCATTTTGCTCGTAACAGGACACAAACCAACAGTTTGTGTCGGCACTGGGCGTCGCATGAAAGACCTAAAGAGCAGTATTTGTCTGGGCTGACTCCAGTTATACACTGCAAAAAAGAAACTGCAGATATCTGCCGAACCACCAGAGAAAATGCGTCTGACGACTCTTAGGAGAGAAAGCCTGTATGTACAAAGGGTCAAGAAAACAAATGCCGCACCTGGAGGTTAACATGTGATTCCACACACAGATTTAAGTTTGTTCAGCAATGCCGCCAGAGGTTCGAGCGTGTATGTTGTTCTTAGCATAAGTTAGTTTAAGTAGTATGTAAGTCTAGGGACCGATGACCTCAGCAGTTTGGTCCCTTGGGAATTCACACACATTTTTCTTTATCCAGTGAATTTTGAAAACACACATATGAAAACGGAGCTGGCAACACTGTCACAACATTGTCACATCTTGCAGCACATCGGAACATACAGAGAAACATATATCACCCCGCACTGTCCCACTAGCCGTCGTAGTTCACTGAGCGGACTTATGGGATACCAAACCCACTTTCACAATGGAGCTGCTACGATTCGACTCCCAAGAGTCCAGGTACATGCCGTGGGTACGGATGGAGGTAGAAACTTAACAGCGCAACAGTAACTAGACAATGTCTTTGTAGAAAATTACACTCGACTTTACACTGCAAAGGATACCGATGTGGCAACCATTACCGAAGTTACACATCCGTGTTGCGAAACCACTGAGCCAGAGGCGGCAGCACTATTGATGGAGGAGATAACAGAGGACGAAGTGGTGGTCATTGGTAGGGGAGCGATGGAATCACTTTGGAACTCTATAGAACATTTAACTATATGATGGCACCCCGATGGACTGCGATCTGCTGCGAATTGATGCCTCCTGACGCACGCTTTCCGCCGGCTTTTGTTGGAGGGCTGATTATTCGATAGACAAACCCTCGGCTGGCACACGGATACGTGACTACCCACCACTGACGCTCCTTAACAGCGACTTTTAAATATTTAACAGACTATTGACAGCACGCCTCCGAGGAGTATTGCGCCAGGTGATCTCACGCGATCAAACGCCGCTCGGGGGAGTAACAACATCCAGACGGAACTCGGTGAATACGCGATTTGATCTCTCTAGCAAAGACGTGTCGCCTCCATGGAATACTAACGTCGATAGATTTTGATAAAGCCTTTGACAGACTGAGCCATACGTACCTTGCAGAAGCCCTGACGCACATGCGGTTTGCACGACCACTTATCACTGTCGTGAAGCGGCTACTCCTCCGCAAGCCTCCTCTAAATTGCTCATCAATGGACGTACGACAAAGTCTCTCATCGTAGCGAGCTCGGTCAGACAAGGATGTCCCTTATCTACGATATCGTTTGCTATGGCTCTCGACCGATTACTCTGCGGCCTTTGTCACAGCTTGACAGGATTGACTTTGCGAGGATATAAATTTAAGTGCAAGGTGTCTGCGGATGACTTGGTGCTGTTAGTGCGGAATGAAAACGATATGCCGGTGGCTTTATATTGGATCCGCAAATATGGAACGGCCACTGGCAGCTGCGAAATGTGGACAAGTCTGTGGAGATGAATATGGGCGTTGGACTAGCAAAAGAACGGGTAGCACCTTTACGACACATGGATACCTTCGAATGCCTTGGGATTGTGTTACCAACGATGTACGTCGCACAGCAGCATACAACTGTAAGACTCCGGACGAGCGTCAAAGGGAACATCACACAGCCGCGCGGGATTAGCCGAGCGGTCTAAGGCGCTGCAGTCATGAACTGTGAGCCTAGTCCCGGCGGACGTTCGAGTCCTACCTCGGGCGTGGGTGTGTGTGTTTGTCCTTAGGGTAATTTAGGTTAAGTAGTGTGTAAGCTTAGGGACTGATGACCTTAGCAGTTAAGTCCCATAAGATTTCACACACATTTGAACATCACACTGGCATTAGGCATACTCCAGCGGGTCACGTATGTTAACACGTACCTATCATCATGAATTCCGCACTTTGCCCAAGTACTCGCGATGCCGTTGACGATAGCAGAACGCATACTGGTGGTGTTCGGGTCCTTCGTGAGTGAAGGTCTACTATTTAAAGAAAGGTACGATAGCCTTACCCTCCCATTTGGTAGGGGGTTATTTGGTGTTGCGAATGTACACGATCGGGTGGCGCCGTTATATATCAGTACGATGTTAGAACTGTGGAGACGACATCAAACATGTCTCACAGCAATTTTAGTAGAAGAACTGCGAGTAACACCAGTTTCTCGAGTGGCGCCAGTGGCGGTCCAGCACATTTCCCAGTCGCTTCGCCATATACGCGCTTATTTTATCGAGTACAGCTACGGTCAGATGGCTCTGCCGGTAACCAAGCCTGCAACAGCGCACGACATCGATCGGATTTTAACGATCGGATGGCGTAGCAGTCGTATTGAGATGAAGCATCCACATAGCAGCTGGCATGTACTATGAGGATCGGTACAACATCTTTCTTTAGACACAGAGACACGTGCAGTGTGGTACCTAACAGTCACCATATAAAGACTTCATGCGATTCATATAACGAACGGATTCACCATTATGCCCTCAGTGCCAAACTCTGGACAACAATGAATACAGCCTCATAAGCGGCCCCTCGGCAGAAGTGTGATGTCTGGTGACGCAAATGAACGCTTTCTTTCTTCGAATGGGGCAATACAACGTTGGTCTCGGGATTGTATTCTTCCCGGACGGGACTTAATATCTACGTACTAAGATGAATGCAGTAACGTGACTTCGAGGCCAGACAGTGCTATATTTGTTCAGAGAAGGCCCAAAGAATGTGACGGAGTTTTGGATATTTTTACAGCAATGACATCTGAAGATCGTGAGCAATCCGAAATGCCAACAGTATTTCTCTAAATTCCTGTGGAGTGCGTTTCAAGACCCCCCCCCCCCCCAGATAGATGGGACGACGAGGGTATGTGAAATTAAAATTATCGATGCGATGAAAGAGTGAATAGTTAAGAATCGGTGAATACCGTATTCATATTAGAAGACATACCCGGATGAAAGAGTAACGGGGGAACTGGAAATCAAATTCATAATTATGCTGCATGTTTCTTGTTTTATGTTATGCAAGGTAGTGTTAAGTCTATAGAGCTTTCTCGTAATACAGAAATAATATTTGTGGTATGGCAATAAAGTGGTTGTTACTGAAATTCAACTTCACTTAACTGCTCTACGTGTAATAGAATTTGATTTAATATGTTAAAGATTAAAATTTGAAGCGTAGTTGAAAAGTGTTTATAATATAATGTTACTTTATTTTTCAATGTTTACTGTGTGCTTAACTTTCCAAGGCATACTACTTTATTACAATGTTACTTCATGTCGGTCTGGTTTACTGTTATACTGTTAAGCTTTATATAAAAGAATTGTTAATCTCATTCTGTAAACTGCAAATATAAAGACAGATTTATTATTCTCTTTTGTCTCTGTTTACATGTTGATGTAATTCTCTGAAGAAGGAAAATGAAATTACTTGCAGATGAGTAAATACTGTCTCTAGTTTAAGTAAAAGCATTTGAAACATGTTCTTTCTTTGAATTGGCATGTGAACATATAAATAGAATAACCCTTAAGTTATGTGGCAATCGACCACCGTCGACCAAGGAATTATCGGTTGGTTAATGCCCTACAACGGCGGGAACGTGCATTTGCGCTTATTAATGTGGACACTCGCAAGGCGACAAAAGAAACTCAATGTGTCCTTGAGGCATGAAATATCGTCGGCATTTCGTACTAAAAACTTGACGTCATCGGCGTTCTCTCAATATAGTGTAACCATCTAACCACGTAATTGCATGGCAATATTCCGAAGCAAGGGCTCTAAGAAAAGAAAACAAAGAGGGACTTGGATAAGGGGCTTCCCTGGGTAGAATCCGTTGGATCTAAATTGGGGGGCGGGGGACTAAGGTGACCGTTCACAAGTGAGGCATGTGTACACTAGTGAAAAGATTGGCTGCGACCAGGCATGCGTCGTGAGTAAAATCCAAAGCGGTTAATAAATTCACCAAAAAACTAAAAAACTGTGACAGATACGGTCAAATGCCTTGTGGAAGTCGAAAAAAAGCAAGGCCCCGAGATTTTAGTGGCCGCAGCCACCGAAACGACATCTCGACATTCGATAACAGAAGTTAGTATCGAGAGTGCAGGCACACAACTTTGGTGAACGACAATTACTCGTATTTTGTCGAACAACTTAGAGAGACCGGTTCTTATAGTTCGAGCGATAATTTTACAGTCGAAGTTTAGGGGAGTTATCGAACGAAATGAGTCAAGATCCGGCCGACACTTGGATTTCGGGATGAGGACCATTTTACTTTCTTTGAAAGTAAATGCATGTCCGAAGTAACAGGCATTGCGGCGACAATAGCTGTTATGAAATACATTAAATGTATTCGCAATTGCGAATATGGACAACCATCTTGACTGTCATATCGTATTTATCCACCGACACCGGGCAAGCGATTTTCAAGTAAATATGTCTCCCCTGTAGCGGAATATACATAATGGATGTACGTGTACAGGATGTAGACACATGGATCTGGTACTGAGTCGAGCACGGATAGACAGGAGATAATGCGACTGCTCGCGAAAACGGGAAATCTAGGTTGGAGTCCTGGTCGAGCACAAATTTTCACTGGCGTCAGTCCATTCTGCAGCTGATGGTTGTACATACTCGCAACTGCGAATACATTTAATGTAACTGGTACAGAGGTGGCCGCTCGGATTACAAATAAAGCGCGCCCCACGTAAATAATACGAACCCAATAGCCACATATCTGCAAGTGAGACGGAATATTTTATTTAATCACTATTTCTGTCGATCGGACACCACTATAAATCTGGAAGCGGTGCTGATCAGACCAACATTCCCTTCGAATATGTCGTATAGCTACATAATGAAGCAGTATGGACCTCTGGAAACAGTCATCTTTCTCAGGCGGAAGATTAAAACCTGAACATTTGTATAGAATACTTCTGCAATCGCCAAAAGAGTATTGCTAGTGAACCATCACGATATAAAAGGGACCTGTGTACTATGACGCAATAATATCCTGTCAGCCTGAAGCAGGTCAAGAAATTTAACAAAAAAAAAAAAAAAGAGAAATACTTATAATTTCGAATCAAAGTATGCAATATGCACTTCATCTTTAATAAACTTGATCTTGTTCACAAGCTAGTCGTGTATCTCGGAAGAGCCAGGCTGCACATGCCGCGTTCGTTTATCAAATCTGAAGCTGACCGTACCTGTACGTGGATTAGACGTGGGAAGCACGTGGCTGACCACCGCGTACCAAACTTCACGCGTACAGGGAATAGGCCGGCCAAGGCCCGACCTGTCACTCGGTTTTGTTCGGTCCTTCTCGGAGATAACCGGAAATGCGCGACATTTCATTTAGCATTGCGGTGCGGCATTCTGCGTTCGGCACAACCTTCGGAGTACGCCAGAACCATGCTGTCATCGTCCTTTAACCATCACAATTTGTTCGTGGTATAAAGGACGTTCGCAGGTCCAGTAACTATTTGCGCAAAAAGAAGCAGTCCAGTGATCTGTCTTCACTATTCTTTAAAATGAATGGGAATGACAGAAGAGAGGGAAGAGAATTCTAAATTCGCATTAGAAGCTGGTATTACACATTTTCTATCAAACGACATTACAGTGCAGAAAGAATTTAAAGATTTCGTTGACAATAAAAGAGCACCAATCTACAACGACTTATACATCAAAAAGCACTCTGTGCTAAATTTGCAGGTCTAGTGCACCTGAAGAAATTTGTTGCACGAATAGTCGCAAACATTTTTCCATTGGAAATTGCTACAGTTTTCAATAGAAGAGAATGAAGAGCATGGAGACTTCACGCATTAATGCAAAGTACGTTGGTTAAGTGAAGAGGCATGCCTGGAACGATTTTTCGATTTAAAACTCGCTATTGTTGAATTTATAAAGGAAAAAGGAGCGCAAGAACAAAAATTAGAACATCCGGAATGGAGAGCAGACTTGACTCCCCACTGCCCACAGCAAGACATTGCAAGGTAACTTCTTTTAGATTTGATGGGGATGTATTTAAGAAGAAAATCCGTTGAAGGGACATACACTCCTGGAAATGGAAAAAAGAACACATTGACACCGGTGTGTCAGACCCACCATACTTGCTCCGGACACTGCGAGAGGGCTGTACAAGCAATGATCACACGCACGGCACAGCGGACACACCAGGAACCGCGGTGTTGGCCGTCGAATAGCGCTAGCTGCGCAGCATTTGTGCACCGCCGCCGTCAGTGTCAGCCAGTTTGCCGTGGCATACGGAGCTCCATCGCAGTCTTTAACACTGGTAGCATGCCGCGACAGCGTGGACGTGAACCGTATGTGCAGTTGACGGACTTTGAGCGAGGGCGTATAGTGGGCATGCGGGAGGCCGGGTGGACGTACCGCCGAATTGCTCAACACGTGGGGCGTGAGGTCTCCACAGTACATCGATGTTGTCGCCAGTGGTCGGCGGAAGGTGCACGTGCCCGTCGACCTGGGACCGGACCGCAGCGACCCACGGATGCACGCCAAGACCGTAGGATCCTACGCAGTGCCGTGGGGGACCGCACCGCCACTTCCCAGCAAATTAGGGACACTGTTGCTCCTGGGGTAACGGCGAGGACCATTCGCAACCGTCTCCATGAAGCTGGGCTACGGTCCCGCACACCGTTAGGCCGTCTTCCGCTCACGCCCCAACTTCGTGCAGCCCGCCTCCAGTGGTGTCGCGACAGGCGTGAATGGAGGGACGAATGGAGACGTGTCGTCTTCAGCGATGAGAGTCGCTTCTGCCTTGGTGCCAATGATGGTCGTATGCGTGTTTGGCGCCGTGCAGGTGAGCGCCACAATCAGGACTGCATACGACCGAGGCACACAGGGCCAACACCCGGCATCATGGTGTGGGGAGCGATCTCCTACACTGGCCGTACACCACTGGTGATCGTCGAGGGGACACTGAATAGTGCATGGTACATCCAAACCGTCATCGAACCCATCGTTCTACCATTCCTAGACCGGCAAGGGAACTTGCTGTTCCAACAGGACAATGCACGTCCGCATGTATCCCGTGCCACCCAAAGTGCTCTAGAAGGTGTAAGTCAACTACCCTGGCCAGCAAGATCTCCGGATCTGTCCCCCATTGAGCATGTTTGGGATTGGATGAAGCGTCGCCTCACGCGGTCTGCACGTCCAGCACGAACGCTGGTCCAACTGAGGCGCCAGGTGGAAATGGCATGGCAAGCCGTTCCACAGGACTACATCCAGCATCTCTACGATCGTCTCCATGGGAGAATAGCAGCCTGCATTGCTGCGAAAGGTGGATATACACTGTACTAGTGCCGACATTGTGCATGCTCTGTTGCCTGTGTCTATGTGCCTGTGGTTCTGTCAGTGTGATCATGTGATGTATCTGACCCCAGGAATGTGTCAACAAAGTTTCCCCTTCCTGGGACAATGAATTCACGGTGTTCTTATTCAATTTCCAGGAGTGTATTCTGACAAAGACAGTCCAATTCCCTAAGATCATTGGCGTTGATGAAATGGAAGTTTTGAAGAATTCATTGTGGCCTTGAAACAATTACAAGTATAGTTTTATAAAGATTTTGAGGACACCGTCAACCTTACATCTGTTCCCGAGCTTTTATGGATACAGTTCTCCATTTCAATTGAAATCACCCTGTGCATGTGCGTACTAAATGATTGACCTGTAAGGCAATCCCAGTTTTAATGACAAATCTTTTTACATGAAAACCGTCCAGAACGGAGGAGGAGAAGGAGATTACTGTTTAACGCCTTGTCGGCAGCGAGGTCATTAGAGAGGAAGCAGAAGCTCAGGTTACGAAAAGAAGGAGAGGGAATGCAGCATTTTCAAAAAGGCTAGGATGAGGTGAAGTACCCTCTCTCTACCTATTTATTTAATTTATTCATATAAATAATGAAAAGGAGCGCTAAAGGGATCAAAATTGATGGTAAAATTCCTTTATATTCGTTTTTCTGTCGATATAATAGCCTTATCAGAATTAGAAAAGACATGAAGTCTATGTTCAAAATTTTGTCTGACACCTTGAATAACAACAAACTAAAGCAATGGTGATAGATAAATCTAACAGACAATTAAGGGCAAACATTAAGGTTGAATATAAAATTGTAATCCAAGAAAAGGAATTTAGTTTCTTGAGAAGTACAATAACAGGTGAAGAACAATAACAGAAATATAATTGATATTAAAATAAGAACTGGAATTACTAAACAAGCAATCAGAAATAAGAGTGATTTACTAACAAACAACCACCTTAATATGGGAAGAATAAAGATATTCATCAAAACATTTATTTGAAGTATTTTATGCTACAATTTTGAAGGTGGGCTCTGTGGCAACAATAAAAGAAATAAATTAGAAGCAATAGTTATGTTAATACGGAGAAGAGCCGTGAAATGTCGCATTCTCCGTGCTCTACTTCACAGATTGCTCAATGTACAGATTGAATATCAATCTATATATAAAAAAAAGATTAATGTTCGTTTTATTTCAAAATCGTTTATCTCCGAAAGCTCTACACCGATTGCTTCAAAATTTAGACACTATTTTGCATTCGAATACACCCATATTTTCTTAAACCTATTTTAAGTATGTACTATATCAATAAATACGAAATTTATAAGGGGGAAATTAATACCAAGAATCTTGAAAAGTTCTTGACCGATTAACGTCAAATTTTTTACAATGGTCTAATGAACATTCGGATGGGACATAGGCTGAACTTTCCGATGGACATAGGCTACATACTTTTAATATGTGTAACATATAAATATACAGGGTGTTTCACAGTTTATGTTACACACTTCTAGAAGTTGTGTAGGTGACTTAGCATATCAAGTTTTACGTAGGAACTCATGTCCGGAAACGTCATCTAAGCATGCAAGAGAGCGACGATGTTATACGCGCCGGCGCCAGTGATTCAGTGAAGACCTTACAAATTTTGATTGATTCATGACTGAGAAGGATAAATGTATTAATATGAGGTAAGGGTCCCTGTACTGGCAACGAATGAGTCGAAAGCTAGATATGCGAAAGCTCCTCTGATAGTTCTGACAGTGGAGCATTTGCATCAGTACTGTTGTTGCTAAGATTCTAGGGTAGACAACTTTCAGAGGTGGTATTGTGGACGAAAACAAGAAAATATTTCTAGTAAACATGGGCTCTGACATGCACACCCGAGTAGCTATGAGCCCTTGTTCAGTGGACGTCATGTGTTTCGTACTAGCGAATATGAACAAGTGCTCATAGCTCCTCAGGTATGTATTTTAGAGCCCATTTTTACTATATATTATTTCTTGTCTTGGTTCATACTGCCACATCTGAAAGCTGCACATCCTACGCTCTTAGCATGAATTCCACCATCAGAGAGGTATCAGAATGGTTTTCGTCTATAACTTTCGACTCGTTCGTTTCAGAACCAGTGACTCTTACCTCAAATTGATACATTTATCCACCACAATCATGCTTGAAGGTTTGTAACATCATCACGGAATCACCCTTTAGAAAAATACATTTATAGGCGTCGGTATCTGTAACTTTATACTCTGTAGCGTCGTTGGAGGACATTTCCAGACATGTTAGGCTTCATCTAAGTCCCCTCAACAACTTTGCGAAGTGTATAACATGAATTGTGAAACACTCTGTACATATAATATACAGAGTGTAACAAAAATGTTCGGCACAAATTGCAGGACACATTCCTCACACATAGACGAAGGAATTATGTTACATGAACATGGGTATGGAAATAATTAGCTTCTATGTTACAACTCATTTTCTCCAACTTATTAATCATGGGGAGCACAAACAAACAGAACGCACCAGCGTACCACATCAACTCATTCTCTCAGGGATGTTCAGTATGCCCTCCGCGGGCACTGTCACATGCACCAACCCGTTGTCATAGTGAATCTCGGATGAGCTGATGTATCCCTGGAGTGTTGGGTATGGTTTCTCAACCTTCCATAATACGGAAACGGAGACTCTTAACATCTAAGTACTGGGGTTCCATACACACAAATAAAAGTCCATTGCGTTGGCGAGCGTCGAGGCAGGCAGTTGTTCCATCTATGCCTAGCCATCTGTCACCGAATCTGTTATTCAGAAGCCGACGGACATAAAACTAAAATGAGGAGTTGCTATGTCCTGCATGGAGTACATGTTATGTCGTATAGCTAAAAGCACACCTGCTAACAGATCAGGTAGTAAATTCTCTACGTAATTATGGTAATTTTGTCTGCTGAGCCTAGGTAGAAGAAAGCGAGGAATGTGTCCTCAAGATATACTCGACCGATTTACTTCAAATTTACACGCCAATTTAATAAGCATTTGTTACTGCAGTAACAGTAAACAGGGCTAACAAAACCAAACAGGGAATCTGACCCCCTCGTACTCTTACGGATTTATGGACAGCCCCGCTGGATTCATGGTGTCAATTCCTTCCAGCACTACGTAAGACATTAGAATAGTCCATGCGACGCCGTGCTGTGACCCTTCCGCGTGCTCGGGGGGCCCCTACAAGATGTTAGACCGGTATACCAGTTTCTATGGCTCTTCAGTGTGTATCCAATTCCATTTACATTTAACCAGGTTAAGCCACAGCAGTGCGTGGCCGGGAACAGCTAGTAAACAATGCAAGTAGGGTAGGAGGGTAGGAGGGTTAGCGGCACTCGTCTTTATACTGCTGTCAACTGATTCCATTATTGTGAACTAACAGAAGTTCAACAGCAGAGTAAAACTCTACTCTGTTGCAGGGTAGGAGGGTTAGCGGCACTCGTCTTTATACTGCTGTCAACTTATTCCATTATTGTGAACTAACAGAAGTTCAACAGCAGAGCAAAACTCTACTCTGTTGCAGGGTAGGAGGGTTAGCGGCACTCGTCTTTATACTGCTGTCAACTTATTCCATTATTGTGAACTAACAGAAGTTCAACAGCAGAGCAAAACTCTACTCTGTTGCAGGGTAGGAGGGTTAGCGGCACTCATCTTTATACTGCTGTCAACTTATTCCATTATTGTGAACTAACAGAAGTTCAACAGCAGAGCAAAACTCTACTCTGTTGCAGGGTAGGAGGGTTAGCGGCACTCGTCTTTATACTGCTGTCAACTGATTCCATTATTGTGAACTAACAGAAGTTCAACAGCAGAGCAAAACTCTACTGCAATATCCAGCCTTGCCTGTGGCTTCCACTGACCACGCCGATGGAACATGGGGAGGCCGCTACGACCAGGTTTATCTCCACATAAACATTCGGCACCACGGAGTCTAGAATAGAAGGCAGCAAACAGTTGTGGCTTTTTCTGTTCACCGCGTATTTCTGTCTTGCGGACATAAGCGACTAACGGATGCACTTGTTATGACGTGTCATGTGAAATAAAACGGATTGCTGGCAGATGAATGGATGGTTTCAGTACTAGTTATTACACATTTTGTATGTGTATACGAAAGAATATATGTGAGACTTTTTGAATCTTTGAGCGCTGTATTAGAGATTTCCCTTCTGTTCATGACGGTAATCAGCTTAGTTCTTGAGGTGAGTAGTTATTTCTCTGATAGTAAGTTTGCCGAACAGGCGTGGGCCGTTTATGAAAATGAAAAAATATATAGCCGGTACTCAAGACCTTAAAATCCTCGCTGTTTGCTAACCCCAGTAAAAATAACTTCGCAATAACCTAAATGCTATTTCTACAACGCCCGTTGCAGAGTTCATTGGGATGTTGTGTATCACTTCGCTAGCCTTCTTTACTGCAAAAAAGCTTGAATTCATTAGTGACACCACAGACTCAGTTTCTTTATATGGTAACTGTTTTACAATTAATGTTAATGAACATTAGCTTCTCATACTTAAGTGCGTTACCAATACGAACGCAGTATTCGTCGTCCGTTCCTACGTGTATTTTCCGTAAGCTACCATATACACCAGTTTATACGTCTTTATGTTTCTAGTTTTTATTTCTCTTTATCTTCTTGCAAAGTGTTATGTCGTCGGATGTGAAAAAATGGTCGATTACATTAGAACGTTGTGAGGAATAGCGCATATTAATGTGACACTTCCGATTGTATGCTAACACTGAATTTAGAAGGACAAAGAAATGCATAATTACGGATCTTGCACTATGTTTGGTCCTGCTACTAACGAAATCCTTCTTATACTGAACTTACAGAAAGAATGTAAAACTTTTAGAAAAGATTGGCTTAATTGAAAATACACTACTGGCCATTAAAATTGCTACACCACGAAGATGACGTGCTACAGACAGAAATTTAACCGACAGGAAGAAGATGCTATGATATGCAAATGATTAGCTTTTCAGAGCATTCACACAAGGCTGGCACCGGTGGCGACACCTACAACGTGTTGACGTGAGGAAAGTTTCCAACCGATTTCTCACACACAAACAGCAGTTGACCGGCATTGCCTGGTGAAACGTTGTTGCGATGCCTCGTGTAAGGAGGAGAAATGCGTACCATCACTTTTCCGACTTTGATAAGGGTCGGATTGTAGCCTATCGCGATTGCCGTTTATCGTATCGCAACTTTGCTGCTCACGTTGGTCGACATCCAATGACTGTTAGCAGAATATGGAATCGGTGGGTTCAAGAGGGTAATACGGAACGCCGTGCTGGATCCCAACGGCCTAGTATCACTAGCAGTCGAGATGACAGGTATCTTATCCGCATGGCTGTAACGGGTCGTGCAGCCACGTCTCGATCCCTTAGTCAACAGATGGGGACGATTGCGAGACAACAACGATCTGCACGAACAGTTCGACGACGTTTGCAGCAGCATTGACTATCAGCTCGGAGACCATGGCTGCGGCTACCCTTGACGCTGCATCACAGACAGGAGCACCTGCGATGGTGTACTCAACGACGAACCTGGGTGCACGAATGGCAAAATGGCATTTTTTCGGATGAATCCAGTTTCTGTTTGCAGCATCATGTTGGTCACATCCGTGTTTGGCGAGCAACTGCTACGGACGCAGGTTCCGGATCCTGCCTCGGGCATGGATGTGTGTGATGTCCTTAGGTTAGTTAGGTTTAATTAGTTCTAAGTTCTAGGTGACTGATGACCTCAGAAGTTAAGTCGCATAGTGCTCAGAGCCATTTGAACGGGGCAATCGGACCCGACCGCCGGCCGAATCATCCTCTGCGCATGCCGTCCTCGGAGCGTTAAAGAGGGACATGTGGTCGGCACATTGCTCTTCTGGTCGTTGTCGGTTTTCTTCAACCTGAAACGGGTACTAATCTGTCGAGTAGCTCATCAGTCTGCCTCACGAGGCTCAGTGCACCCCGTACCAATCCTCCCGCTAACGAAAAATTTCTGACAGTACCGGGAATCGAACCCAGATCCCCTGCACTGACCACTGAGCCACGGAAGATAACGCTACAGACGTGAAAAAATCATTCTGCATTTCAGCACCACCTTAACGATTTATTTATTTTTATTTTAGTATTTTTTAGTCTTCTGACTGGTTTGATACAGCCAGCCACGAATTCGTTCTTTGTTCCAACCTCTCCATCTCAGCGTAGATCTTGCACCCTGAAGTATTTGTTGGGTGTATCTCTACATCCGTCCGCAGTTTTTACCCCCTATAGCTCCCTTTAATACCACGGAAGCTTTTCCCCGAAATCTTAATGCATGTTCTACCATCCTGTCCCTTCTCCTTGTGACTATTTTACATGTATTTCTTTCATCGCCCATTATGCAGAGAACCCTCTCGTCCTCACCTTATCAATCGATCTAATTGTCAACGTTCTTCTGTAGCACACCGTCTCAAACGCTGCATTCTCTTCCTTTCCGGTTTTCCGCAGTCCATGACTCACTATCATACAATGCTGTGCTTCAGAAGTGCATTATCAGTAATTTTTTGCTCAAATTAAGGCCTATTTTTGATACTAGTAGAGTTCTTTTGGCCTGAGCTAGTCTGCTTTCTATGTCCTTGCTGCATCTATCAAGTGTTATTTTGCTTCCAAGGTAGCTGTATACCTCAAATTCGTCTACTTCGTGCTCATCAGTTTCGATTTTAAGCTTCTCGCTGTTCTCACTTCCGCTACTTCTCATTACTTTCGTCTTTCTTCGGTTATTCTCAGTCCATGTTCTGTACTCACTCCGCTTAGCACATCCTGTAACTATTCGCCACCTTCACTGAGAATAGAAATACCATCAGGGAATCTTATCGTTGATATCCTTTCAACGTGAATTTTAATCCTCCTGTTCGATCTTTTATTTTATTTTCGTCGTTGCTTCTTCATTGTACAGATTGAACGGTATGGTGAAAGACGGCATCCCTTATGTTACATAATTTTTAATCGAAGTATTTCGTTCTGGGTCTTCCAGTATTATTGTTCCCTCTTGGATCTCTTGTATTACCCGTCTTTCCCTACAGCTTAATCCTTTTTCTTCAGAATTTCGAATACATTACACCATTTTACATCGTCAAACACTTTTTCCAAATCGACAAATCCTAAGAAAGAATCTTGATATTTCTTCAGTTTTGCTTCCATTATCCAGCACATCAGTGACACCTAAAACCAAACTGATTATCATCTATCAGATCTTCAGTTTCATTATTTATTGTACGTTACTCTTGTAATCAACTTGGATGTACGAGCTATCAAGCCAATCGTATCTTCGGGATTCTGTGGCTGTTATTTTTCCAAAACTTTCATGATATGTTGCCATTCTCATAGATAATACACACTAACTTGAATAGTTGTTTGGTTGCCTAATGATTTTAGGAATTCCGTTGGAGTGTTATCCACCCTTCTTCCTGATTTGATCTGAAGTCTTCCGGAACCCTTTTGAAATCTGGTTCTATTCCTGGATCCACAATGTCTTACACAGACATTCCAATTTGTTGTTGTATCCCAAGTCCTTACCCTCATAGTGGCCTTCAGTATACTTTTTCCACCTAACGGCTATTTCCTCTGAGTTTAAGATCAGAATTCTGATTGTGCTCTTAATATTGCCAACCCTAGTTTTAATTTCACCGAAGGTTATTTTGACATTTCTATATGCTGAGACAGCCCTCGCAACGATCGTCTCTTCTTCAATTTCTTCAAATCTCTCTTGCAGCCATTTCTCCTTGTCGCCCTGCTCTTCCCATTCATTTCATTCCTAAGAGATTTCTGTTGCTGTATTCCTATCTTTCCCTGAATATTTATGTGCTTCCTTCTGTAGTTGATCAGTTGAAGTATTTCTTCTGTTACCTACGGCTTCTTCTCAATTACCTTTCTTGCACCTAAGTTTTTGTTTCAAACTTCAATGAATGCACTTTTTAGAGATGTCTATTCCTGTACAGCTCAACTGCCTTCTTAGCTCTTCACTATCATAATATCTTTAGCCTCAGAGAACTTCAAGTGTACCTCTTCATTCCTTATTACTTCCGTATCACATTTCTTTTCGTTTTGGTTATTGCTGACTAGTCTCTTAAATTTCAGATTTCTCTTTATCATTCCTCAAGTGTGAGCTGAGTCAACAACTGTTCCTCGGTATGCTTTACAATCCAGTAACTGATTTCGGAATATCTGTCAGTCCAAATGGAATCTTCCTGTTCTCCAGGCCTTTTCCAACTATATCGCCTATTACTAACTGAAATTTATTGCAGAACTCAATTAGCCTTTCTCCTCTGTCACTCCTACTACTAAGCCCATATTCTCTCGTAATCCTTTCTTCTCTTCCTTCTCCTACAACAGCATTCCAGTCCCCTATGACTATTAGATTTTTATTTCCCTCTACACTATACATGCTGAATTACTTGTCGAATATCCCCACATACTTTCTCTCACTTTTCATCTTCTTCTTGCGACGTCGCCATGTATACCTGTATTATTATTGCCGGTGGTGGTGTGATATCAATTCTGATGAGAACTGCCCTATCACTGTACTGTTCTCAGTAATTCGTTCTCTGTCCTACTTTCCTGTTCATATCGAATCGCAATTCGGTTACAACATTTTCTGTTGCTGTTTATTTACCAAAGTGTTCGAATTACACACTCCACAAAAATTCACAGAATGGAGATATTAATGGTGCTAGTTATGCATGAATCGATGTATCTAATTGACTATTACGATGAGTGTATAGGGGCCTCAAGATGGCAGTAATGATATGCCGAAACTGGTCGTCTTAATAAAATAATTTCGGAAGACATACGACTGTCGGCGAGTTTTCTGTGGTAAATATCTGATCTGCCATTGTCCCGTACCCACAATGAATCAACAGAGATTTGTATAAATGAATTGTGTTCCAACGTGGTACAACACAGAGGACTGATTGGTAGTCGGTCCTAATGCAACTAGATTGTTACACTTTCATAACTATTGTGAACTTACGAGACTAAATCTAACAGTTACTCTTCCTCTATCGAGATTAGTCTCCTTCAAATGACTTAATTTAGTCTGTATACTACGATGACTTAAGGCTTACATTCATAACTAGTTATCACCAGTGTCATTCTGAATATTTATCCGAAGATGTTTGCACAACTTGGACCAAACAAAAAGGACAAAAAAACGTTCCAGTATTTTTTCAAGTAATTCCTCTTGGAAACCATGTGATAAACCACAGGTTCCTATTATATGCAGATAATTGTACATAATACAGAAACTTTTTGTTGCCATCTCAGTCGGTAGAAATCTGGATACTTTAGACTATTAATGTTTTGTATGTGGCCGCTTTCTTCCTTAGTGGTTCAAAAACTGTACGCACGTAACAGACAGAGTTTCAGAGTAGTGTTATTGGGCGGTCTGTGATACAGTAAGTGGTGAAGCATTTCTTGGTCCAAGTTAAAACCGGCTGTTCACAAGAAGGTTAGACATTTAGTACAAAGTATAGGAAAGAGGTATGGTGGCTGCATTGCGAGAGAGAGGTAGGATTTGCTGCTCCCCTAATCGCTTCCCTACCTGTTACACGCTTCATAAAAGGCACCTACTGATGTGGCACAGTTAACAAGGCACTAGCCTCGCATAGGGAAGGAACGGGGCTCAACTCATCATGAGGCCATGTTGCTTCACTTTCCCGTGGTACCCCTAACTCGCTTAAGGAGCATTCCATGGTGATACTTTTAAAAAGGACGCCGTTGATGGTCATTTTAACCCTTTGCAGCGTAGATATAAATTGTCAGAGGAGCTATTATTCAAGCCGCATTTCAGTCCAAAGAGAAATTTTACGACAGACCACTGTAATCATCGTGACGAGAGTGACCCTCAGCGAAGTTTTCCAGACTAGACGGAAGATGGAATACTCTCTTTGTCAACAGCCTAAAGTCCTGGCTTAGCGGGGCGGTAGGGTATGCATTCTGTACATGTGGTATTTCTAGTGTTTCTCATAATACTACGTGTAAAGTTTTCTAGGAGATAGTTTGCCAAATATCACGAATGTCATTCTGGTTTTTAGAGGGACTAAAATGCAAGACTTAATTTCCAGTTGATATCAATAACTCGATTCTACAGTCAGTGCACCCTGTTCAACAAACACGTCCAGCGAAACTGAGAGAACAAAAGTCGTTATTTATTTATTGCTGCGCCTGTTAAATTCGTTGTTCTGTTGTCTTCCACGATTTGTATTCTACCTAATGTGTTTGACGAATTTACATCATAAAAGTTTCAACCAATTGACAACTAAGAGAAGTTTAATTTTTTTAATGCTAAGGAATACTGAAATAAAATTAGAAAATGATAACCGAGACGCAACATTGTTGTTGTTGTTGTCTTCAGTCCTGTGATCATGCATTTCTCCATGCTACTCTATACTGTGCAAGCTTCTTCATCTCCCAGTACCTACTGCAACCTAAATCCTTCTGAATCTGCTTAGTATATTCATCTCTTGGTCTCCCTCTACGATTTTTACCCTCTACGCTGCCCTCTAATACTAAATTGGTGATCCCTTGATGCCTCAGAACGTGTCCTACCAACCGATCCCTTCTTCTAGTCAAGTTGTGCCACAAACTCCTCTTCTCCCCAATTCTATTCAATACCTCGTCATTAGTTATGTGATCTACCCATCTAATCTTCAGCATTAATAACTTAAAATCAATGAATAGAAAACCACAAGAATGCCAACAGACGGGAAAGAAGGAAAGCGTGCTGCAGATATAGGAACGAACAACCAAACTGCGTCAATCTTTAACTATGTTCATGGAATTCGGAATTTTAAATTGTACACATATATAAAGAATTGCAGACGAGTATATGAAAAGTTTATATTAAAATGTTCTAATATTATAAATCACCCACAGTTACACGTAGTACGAAGGCAATATGAATTTCCCGGAGCCTTAACTAATATTCCTAGTTTATTTTACGAGCTCCTAATTAGAAATGAGATACCTAATTCGTTTTGCCTGTGTGATTCTGTAGTTTAATTCTCAAATTGCTGACATTTTTGTGTAGTATAGATTTCCATCGTCTTTAGTGTGGATAAGGACTATGAATTTGCATACGAGCTGAGTTCGTGATGTGGCGATGCAAGGGGTACCAAATTCGTCATAAAAGTCTGTAAATTACTCAACCGATAGTATTTTTCAGTACAGGTATTTCGTTCATTCCAAGCAAGTATCATCATCCAGACATGAGTTGACAGTAATCTGAATCCGTTTTAGCAGACTACTAGTTTCTTTCACGGGATAAAATTTTATTGACTATGAAATACAAGTTCTTGAAGTTTATTTAGAATAGGAAATGTTTATTTAGTAATTACATTCCATAATTTATCTGTTTAATATAAAGATGTTTTGATTTTTGTATGCATGTAAAAAGTGTGAGCTTATGTGCGGCTTTTACTCTTAGACGAGTTACCACTTAGACTACTAAAAGTGCTGGTGTACAGATCGCTGACCTGTGCGGTGAATTTCATTTTGTGATTTTGAACCGAATGAAAACAAATCCAGTTTCATTTAGACTTTCCGTGAGATAGACTCATCACGTTATTACAAAAAGTCGTTTAGCCCATCAGGGAAAATTGAAACCTGCGCCCTCGATTTGAAACACGTTATATGCTAGTGCATGATTGAACTTTCCATTAAATCGCGTATAATAATTACAAACGTACTTGGACTTAATGCACGAAGTTTGAAATTACTTTTCGAGACAAATACTGATTTTTGATAAAAATGAACCGAAAATTTATTTAAAATATCGAGGTTCTGTTTTAATTAGGACACATACCACCTTGTTGATCACGTTGCTTAGCAACACTGTAATGCAAATCAATTCATTCATTAGAACGATTTGCGACGTAGTAAGCCCCATTACACATGCAAACTGTTACACAGTATTTGCTGATCAAATGAGAGTATAATCCTGTTCTTTTCCAGAAGTGCCAATAAACCAGCGGTTTCAAAAGTTTAATTACCAACTGTTGTGTAACTTCATTGACATTCCATTTCACTGACGAACACTACTCTTATTCATAAATGAACATTAATTGCAAGTAGATTTTGAATACTCACCAATGCTGCCAAGCAGCAGTTCACCTCAGAACCAGTAATAAATGCCAATATAATTGAACGGGCAGTACTGCATTAAAACAGAGCAATCAGCTTCCAATTCTAGGATAAACTGTACCAGGTGGAATTATTAAAATTTTAGGTAAGTGTAATAAGGTTTATCTGAACATTTCTATCATACATTATTACTTCACATTAACTGGACAGATTATTCACACACCACAGATTGTTCCATGCCGCTACTAAACTTTTATTGTGTTCCTTCACAAGAGATCTCAAGAAGACGGGATCAAGAAACAAGAAAAAAAGAGATATCGATGTAGTAACTCTTCACCCACAGCTCCAGTCAGTGCTGAGCTCTGTCACACACCTTGAGGCTGTTGCAAATGGACGTCACTGGAGGGAAGAACTATACTACAGCTTCCTTTTTGTCATTAGTATGGGACAGTGTATCTCTGCAAATGGTTCATGTGGCTTTACGTCAAACACACATTTAAAATTGTTAGCTATTCCTGACTTTTCAGAAAATACCTCTCTTTGTTCTTGCCTTTGACACTAACTTACAGCTTCTACTTGAGTAATTACACATCCCAACTCATTATTCATCTCTTTGTCTGCTGCTGATGAGTCACATTTTTCCTCCCTTTCCCATTTCTCCGGATCTACCTACGATGCTGCTTGAATCAATCAATAATCCACCAAATTGTACGTTAACCGATTTATGCTTTGTTCTTAGTACCACTACAACTTTGTAACGGTCGTTAACTCTCTCAATAATTTATTTCTGTTCTGTCTCTATGTTGGTGTCACTAATAAATGTGTTTCCCTCTCTTAGACTTGTACTTCATTGATGACTCTGCCTTCAAATTTCGACTTCTTGCTTGGACGTGACTGTGGTGAGCCTTGAATGTAGACCCTCTCGTCAAGGCTTCGATCGTCAACTGCGTCTTCAGTTTCCTAGAAATTCCCATTATCGCCTCTGGACTGTCTTCTGGATAAAGGGCCATAATTCTCTAGTACCTATATGACATCCGACAATCGAAGAAGGTACGATTCAGCCCGAAGTAGCAAACTAGTAACTTTTGCGGTTGTTCCTCTTTCTGCACAGGCGTCAAAATCCATACCGGTCTTCCGGAGTGTATCTCACTGGTCGGCGCTCAGTATTACAGCTCTCACAGTATTTTTCCTGGGCGTCGAGAGTCCGCATGTTAGCCAGCTGTTTTGCTTCTTTGGTCCTGGTGAGGAGGTGTTTCACGATGTCATCGTATCGCCTGGTGGAAATGGGAACAATGTACCTAATGTTGTTTCAGCGTCGCGATTGTGGAATAGAAAGAATGACATTAAAACTGTAATATCATGTTTCAGTGTATTGTATACCATTGTCATGAATTTTAGTATTGTATCTCAATTCTTCTGTTTGGCGTCAACGCACATCGAGAGAACATCTGCCAACGTCTTATTAAAGTATTGGTGTTTGTATGGATGTTAAACAATTGTCATACTGTTGGTGATGTTGCAACGTGGAATTAACAGTTGATATTAGTTCACTTTGTTAAGCAAATGAATAAAAGATTATCTCTGACAAAATTCTTTGGCACTGGATTGTTTGATAAGTTACGACTGTTACTGACTATTAAACTATCACATGATGCACTGATTAACACACATATTTAAATGAATAAATTCATCAGAAATTTTAACTATCACCTTGGTCCTGTACTATGATGTTGACTCCTTCGGATGAGGTCTCGATCTGGGCCTGTGTCGTATCGTATAGAGATTTCTTTGCCACACCAAAGTTGGCAATGCGATCGCTGTACAGTATCACACCATCGATTGTCTACTTCGGGACCCTCCCAAAGAGGTCGATTCCAATTCGGTGGAATGGCTCGAATGCAGACGGGATTGGTACAAGATGTCACAGAAGCAATAGTGGCATGTGCTCCCGTGATTGACATTCCTTACAGGGGCTTACCTAGTGTATAATGGAATGGTAGAGATCTAGCCAGCGATATCTTTGTCTCATTCTGTCTAGAATCATCACAAACCACAGGTGGCCAGATATAGAAGTGTTATAGAAATAATTCAGTTAAAGGGCCGTAGAAGAGCTGAAATGACTGTTCTTTAATACAATGCCCAGTTTATTAATTGGAATTTCCCTTTGGTCGATTCCTCCTTCTCCAAGGCTTCTATGATTTTCAGTAGTGCTGGATCTTCCCTCTGTTCAGCAGTAACACCTTTTAATACAGCGATGACTGGTGTTTTCCTCCAACGGATCCCTTGACCAGTCGACCCGAATTTCTTCAGGTTAGTCAGCCAGCATAGAGAATGATGATCTGTAACAACTATGAATGGTTTGTCAAATAAATACGATAGTAACTTGTTTACGACAAAAACGAGTACGAGGTACTCTTTCTCGGTTGTAGAGTAGTTATCTGGACTTGAAGATTACTCTGGAAACATAAGCAGTCACTTCTCCAGTATCTTCTTGAATTTGCTCTAGAGCTGTCCCTCACGTAATTGCTAGCATGAGTATAAAGTTCTGTCTCGGCATTCTTGTCATACGATGCTGGACCTGGAGAGGAACTTTAAAACTCCTCAGTGACAAGGAAAGATCTGTCTTGAACCTATTTCCAGGAAAATACAGCGCTTCCCTGCAGTACTTCCTGAAAGGGACATGGCTCAATAGGGATGTTTTTTTTGTGTATCGCCGGTAGTACGAGCACATTCTCACGTCACGAATATGCCAAGGAGTCGGAAAATCTGTGACTGCACTTTTCTCTGGATCTGGATGGGTTCCATCGCCATTGTCATTCCTCGGGAGACAAAGGAGAACTTTTTCAGATCAAGACTAATTCCTATAGTCTGAGTATACTCAGATGTTTGCGAGGTAGCGTTGGTGTTCTTCAAATGTCGTCGAAAAACGACAGCGTCATCCAGGTAGGAAAATTTGTCGTCAGTTTGTCTAGAAGCAGGTTACCCATCGTACTTTTGAACGTGGCCAAAATCTTAAACATTCCAAACGATTGAACTCATTGAGGCCATCAGCAGTTATGCAATCTTTCAACCTAGATTTGTCATTAACCAGTCTCCAACAACATACCTGAGAATCTTTTGCTCTTTTCAAGCTTTCTACAATCCCCTCTTCTGCGGCAATAGATAGATGTCTTTCTTTGTGATTTTGTTCAAACATAAGTAGTCGACACAGAAACGCCAGGACCACCGGAGAGTACCAAAACCTGTCTGAAAGTTCAGTAATGTCATCATGCAGCATCTTCTCCACTTCCTCTGAGATTATCCTTCGTTCAGCTGGTGACACTCTGAGCTTGGTGGATGACCTCCAGAGTCGATACATTGTTTTATCATGGGCTGCTGGGTATATCTTTTCTCCACTATGGATTAAAAACTTGCAACAACTGATGCAGAATAGCTATCAGTCCACAATGTTGTTCCGCGGTCAGGCCAGATCCTGTTGGCGGTTGGAGATTAGCTTCTTCCCCTGTGTTGTCTGTAGCCATAGCGGAGCACGATTCTTCGTCGCTGACACTAAGCCGCCCTTCCTGAACTAGTTCGGCTGCCTCTATGCACATACGTTTACGGATGAGCAACAGCTGCTCATGACACAAATGCCCATGACAATTGTATCTAATGACGATAGGATAAGTCTTCAACGGCCAACCGTCGCCTAGACCAATATTTGTTATGTCTGTTTGTTGGAGCAATATTGTCAGTGTGGTGTTTTGATCACCCACGGTGTATGGCTTCTTGTTATACCTGCAAGAAGTCTCATCCGACAATAATGTTATGACGATATTCTATTAAAAGGACAAATTCGAAGATATTCTTGCAACGCAGGTTTATGCTGGCGGAATATATTTTCATTTGCAACTTTCCGTACAATCAAGCCGCTGACTTGACTAATGAATGGGTTGGCCATAGATTTTCATGTTTGTGAGATTTCCAGACAGTTTTGGAGACTGTCGTCCATGACATCTGTGGCTGCCTCACCTCCACTGGTGGTCGCATCGCTTAATACGACGGTTGTCCAGAAAGTAAGTTCCGATTGGTCGCTAAGTGAAAACCACAGTGAAAATCAGAAACTTTTATATGTAATAGTTAGCTACACTGTCCGCATACTTCTCTACATAATAACCGCTCCAACTTAGACATTTGTCGAAGCGTTACACCAATTTTCCAACACCACCGTCATAGAAGGGAGCTGCCTGTGCTTTCCGATAACTCTCCACGCTGCGTAGCGTGCGCCCAAGTGTTGTCGTCATATCCAGCGTTTCATGTGAACAGAGATGATACTCAAGACGAGCCAATTAGAGCTGTGTTGTGGGTGATCGAACACTTCCCATTGAAAAAGCTGCAGGAACGCCTTCACTGCCCCTGCGTAGTGTGACTGAGAATTGCCATGAAGAAGGAAGTGCGTGGCAGTTGTGTTAGGTGGGCTGCATTCATTAAGGCGAAGCCTCTCAGCGGCCCTCCTTGGTGGGAGACATCGCTGTTCTAGGCACCTTGTAACATCCCCTTAGAAAAATTTATGGATGACTGTGCTGGTATACCTCTTACGTTATTTGATTTTCAAACAGCTGAGAAAAACTGAACGTACTCAGACATTTTTCTCTTTACTTATTCTGATCAGCACTAAACTGACGCACAATATTTTTAGTGCAACACAGTCTGACTTTCAATAATCCCTAGAAAAGAATATCCTTGACTAACAATAACCTATACCTTTCATGAATCACTTACATAACAAAAATCATTGTTACTCGAACTACTGCAATACAGCGAGCGCCAATACTGCCAGATAAATAAAAGATTCTAACTACTGAAGGCACTAACTACTGATAGGCATAGTTAGCAAATGAAAGATTTTGATAGAGGACAAACAATGTATTTACCTTAATAGTGTTCAACAGTCATTATATATCCCACATCCACCACTGCTCACCTCCAACTGCGCAGCGCTACGCGCTGTTCACGTCCAACTGCCCAACACTACAATAGCAAATATTACAACAATGTAAACCACCCACAGACTGCACACAGCACAGACAGTGAATTTCATACAGAGTGCTACGGGGTGTTACCAACATAAAAGCCTTAACAGCCTACTTACAACCTTTACTTGCTCACAATGCGCTCACAACTGAAAAGAGGGTCTTGATGCGATCGACGGTCATACTAGAGACACTACCCAACACATCAGTGCAAAGCTTCATCGGGTTTTCACTGTGGTGTCCATCTCGCGAGCGGTCGGAACTTACTTTCTGGCAACCCTCGTATTCCTGAAGTCGGCGGCTGGGCTAGCAGCTGATGCCTGTGTGCGGCGACGGGGAAAGGCTACGGAGTGCGCCCTCGTCCAGGGTACGGCGATGGGCCTCGCCACACAGGTCGATTGTAGTCGTCTACAGTCCAGTGGCATGCACTGTCCCGATGGTTGAGGTCTGATGGCGTAGCAGTCGCCGAAAACTCGCATTATTTCTCTGCAGTAGCGTAACGTGTCCAGGGCATCCACAGTGGAAACACAATGGCGTGTTTTCCTCTCTCCTCCATACGTCTGTTCGTCTACAGTGTGTTGTACATGGCCTAAGAGTGCTGTGTTGTCGTTTTATAGCTACGGTATACTTTTGAGTAGGTCCAGTTCTTCCTTCCTGGCGTGTTCGGCAGGTAGCAGAGCTTAATGCTAAAGACCGATACGCTTCTTTTTCAGCTTCTCTATTACCTCCTCACATACGTGGTTGACATTAATGAATTGTGTCTCTAGTGTAGTCGGCCCGACGTTTCTGGTTGTCATGCACTGCTGTATCTTTTCTGTTACTATCTGGCGTATGAGAAAGGCGAGCTCATAGAGGTCTTCCTCAACTTCCTTAGGGACCACATTCAGCCCTTTTCGTACTTCTTTCATCAGAACCTTTTCTGTCACATTTCCTCAACGCGCTGGCACCACTTGTTGTCGTGACATCCCTTACCAAAAGAGCTTGATACATGACTTCTGCTACCCCTTCATCAGTGTGAGATTTTTTCGTCTTCTGTCATATTGGGGTTCATGATCTGACGCAGGACCAAAACATTCTGTATGTACGACAGCGTCATTTTACCACGGCATTGGGCCCTATTTTTTAGTCGTTCTTCTGCCAAGCAGTCTTGCTGCTGATTTTTGCCAAAGGTTTGCTTCAATTTGGTCTGAATTTTTTACCGGGTATTGAGCTTATCTTCGTTGTTCTCGAACCACTGCTGGACTGTGCTGTCGAGGTAAAGGAAAAATTGGCCAACCATATTACGCCATACCAACTGCTGTATCTGGCGAGTCGGTCTAACCCTTTCAGCCGTTTCATCGAGTCCTGACCACTGTCTCTGGAAAATACTGATGAATGCCTGATGCTCAGCAGATTTGGGTCCATCTGTCTCCTGAATGTACGTATCTTAGGAAGGCTGTGCTGCTTATATTCTGGTTCCTGTCTGTAGGTGATGTACAGTCTTTGAGGAATTCAGCATTTCCACCAAATGATGTCACGTCGAAATCACAATCAACTCCAAATCGCTGACAGGTTCATTAATGAATAACAACACTTACAACTGAAAGCATGTTTATCACTGGCATCAATGTACAGCCACAACAGAAATGATCCCCTGGATGAAGAATGCATCTATTTATATACTGAATATTTCAGAATGCTGGTTTTTAGACACTACATCAAATATTCCAGAACATGGAAACATTAAAAACATAAGATATTTCAAGAAGCTTCCAGAAATTATAAATACTAGATAATAAATAATTGCTTGTGGTCAAGTTTGAGGTGGTGAACTACAGCGTGCCAACCAGCATTGCTAACCACTACTCCACTCTGCACCACACTGCAATACAGTACATGTACATAGACACAGAATTACAAGAAAACAGTGTATTACTCAAACTTCTCTACGCTGAAACTCCATTATCACTTGTCTCTTAATAATCTTTCTTAGTTTTCCCATTGCCCCACAGATTCCAATCCTGATACTGGCCTGTCAGTTATTTGTTTTTCTTTGTTTATTTTACGATATAATCACACTGAAACAGTACAAATATGTCAACTCTTGTCTAGCGAAGCTCTGCCTTGCATCTCATAGACCTTGACAAGCACTTAAGGTCGTTGTGTGCCGCCATTATAGTTACTACAATCTACCTGAAAAATACCTTCAGTTGTCTCTGGCGTCCAGTTATATAGATTTTCATCCCATTCTCTTACATTACTTTTCTTTATTGCACATACTGTCATCTCAGACTCCTCATTGTTTCTACAAACTTTTCTTCAACTTTTCGTAAAAAGAACCATTTAATTCCTTCTTACCTGTCTAGTTCCTCATGTTGTACTCTCTCCAAAGAATATTTATTATTTGCATCATTCAACTCTCTTTCATACAAGGTACTTTCACATTCACATCATTTCTCAAATACAGTATCTCAAAGTTCCCACCATCAGATTCAGTCTCAGTACTACTATCAACATTTTCATTATAATAATCACAGCTCATTTATTTTCTCTTTACCCCACATTCTTTATACTCTATTATCTGTCGCTGTCCCCTACATACTTCCATCACTTTGCACATGTAATAACTTTTTAACATATTACGTTCTTACTTTATGCCCATCTTGCACATCATCCCTAGCACTTTATATTTTGGGTCTTGAATATCACTACATATCTACTTTCTTCAACTGTAAATCCTCTTTTATAACTCATAATATAATCCTTAGCTATTTAATTCACCTTTTGAGAGAATGCAGAGTCGGTGCGGTAGCATTAAATAAAAAGTTCTAGGGTTTTAGGCGCCTCAAGTGGTTAAAATTACACGAGCTCTCGCCAAGCATTCCTTGGCCATTATCAAATGTGTCAGTGGGCTGCTGGTATGCTCTTCTTTATTCTCGGTGCAGATTGTGACGTCACTGGTGCTCATGGAAACGCCATAAAGGGCACATGTTGACTTGACATTCGATGTTCCTGCTTCAATCGCGCAATCACTGGATTACACGCCACACTGAGCTGCAGACCGCCATCTTTGTTAAGGGTGCTACAGGTAATTTTTAATTGAAATGGTTTCAGTCCCTGTCGCATAAGCCATTAGTGTGATCCACAACAGAGGTTTCGTCAAATTTGATCCGATGACCGTTTTCTATAGAATGGTGAGCTAAAGCTGGTTTCCCAGGGTAGCGTAAGTGATAAAATCCCTCTTGTCCCTTCCTACATTGTTCTGTGGTATGCACTGTTTGTCCGCCATAAGAGTGGCCACAGTCATAAAGGCAAGTTGGTGGCTGGCTCAGCTTTAGGTCAGGTCATCAGCGTCTGACAGCATAGTTAGATGATGCACCAATGTTTGTAATACAGTGTGCTTCTGTGGTGGGTAATGATGGCTGATGGCATGCAAGTACAGACTGATGTCGGTACGTTTTCTACAACAAGTCCATTATGTCCTGTTATGTGTCAAATCATTTTAATAACTCGTCTGGGGCGTTAACAAATAAATAAAAAACATTAAGTGTAGAACTGAAGTAGATATGACAGTGCCACTCTAACGAAGGAAAATCTGCATTTTGTCCAATTAAACGACATCTATGGGAATAAATCGCAGACTTTATGGAACTAAAAAGCCAAGATATTTTAAAAATTAATTTATGGTGAACTTCTGTATCCTATCCACAAATAATGCCATTTCTACAGTTCTGAACTAAACCCTAGCAGAAGCGTTTATCGTTAGTTATATCGTTTCTAACAGGTGTATATTTGCAATTATGGTTTGTTTTACTGAAAGACATACAGAAATATAAAATGTTGCATCTCTGACAGTAAAACAGTTCTGATTGAGAACAAAATCAAAAGGAAATTAATTACTCTTCCTACAGATC